>NC_140583.1:680924850-681114850 GCF_964204655.1 Triturus cristatus
CCACCCCCTAGGTCATCATCATCATCAGGTGGTGTATGTGGTGGAGAAGTTACAGGTAAGGGTGGTGTAGGCAGAGGAGGTGGGTTAGAAGGCAGTATAGGAGAGGAAGGGGGCATAGGCGATCCTATGTACAGAAACTGGAGCATATGGTGTGTCCAGTCTTCGCTTTTTACATGGCACAGCCGTGACATGTCCAGTCTTTGGGTTAATATAAATCTTTTTCTGCCTTGGATCGATGGGATCTGGGTGAAAAAGTTCTTGTTCCTCGCGAACAGTTTTTGGTGCCGATTTTTTCGGTTCCGAGCGAGGTTTTGGCTGATCCGTGTAGGTTTTGGCTTTAGGAGGATTATCAGAGTCCTTAGCCGTTTGTTTTGGTGCCGATGATGGTTTCGGAGCCGAAGCTGGATCTTTAGGCTTGGGAACCTTCGGCGCCGGTTTATCTGTGGGTCTTGGCGTTTTCGGGGCCGAAGGCGTCGGAGCCGATTTCGGTGCCGAGTGGTCTTTTGGCTTCGGTGCCGAAGGAGCCGGTGGGACAATGACATGCGGTTTGCTCGGTCCCGAGCTACTGGAAGGTTTGTGTTGTTTCTTCGGAGCCGAGCCCGGAGGCGGGGCTTCTGAAGGATGTTTTCGGTCTTGACAGGGGCCAACAGGCGAAGTCTTGACCACTGCCTTTGGTTTTGGAGGGGTTGGGCAGGAGCAGTAGTACTCACACTTTGCCCAGGAGTGATGGGGTTATCTGAGTCTTCTGCTTCGGAGATGATTTGGACATCCTCGGAATCTTCTTCTGGGACATCGGGGCCTTCATCAAAGATGTCCTCTGGTTCTGGAGCTGGTCTCTGTGACATGATGTGTCTTCGAGCCCTTCGATTTTAAATGGTCTTTTTGGATCGAAAGGATGCACAGGCTGGACAGCTGGACTCGTCGTGTTCAGGTGATAGGCACAGGTTGCAGACCTTGTGATGGTCACTGTGTGAAAATTTTGCTCCACACTGGGGGCATTTTTTGAAAGGCGTCCTTTTCCTGAGCCGTAGGCCTTATGGCGTGGATAGGCCCAGCGGCCCGCGTCGACGTCTGGAATCGAGCCGATGAAATCGATGTCGAAGATGAAGGTGCATCGATGGTTTTTGTGGAAATTTTGCGCTTCGAGAAGCTTGGAATTGAGATTTCCAATCGGAGCGGAAAAGTTGCATCCGAACCCAATGGGACCTGTGTCTGTTCCAGCATTGTCTTACTTATACATCACACATGGACATCTCTCTCTCTTCTACAAACTCCATCATTTCCCATCATGGTGAAAAACAATCTAACGATGGAGTTGATGCCCATGCGCACTATCGTCCAAGGGAGGAGTCACCTATCTTGTGACCACAAAGACTTCTTCCAAAGACAACAACAACATGCAAGCATCCGAGCCCAACACCAGATGGCGATCTACTATCCTAGTGTGTGATCTGCAGCTCATATGCCTCGAACATTGGTTTACCAGACACCCAGGACCTGTACTTCAAATGCTACTAGTGGGCCTGCTCCACTAATTGTGCCACACACACAAGTAGCCTTTCAAATCAGACTCAGGCCTGTCACTGCAGTACCTGTGTGCGCAGTTTACTGCCACTTCGACTTGGAATTTAAAACTACTGAGCAAACAGTAGATGGATGGAGCACTGAAACTTTTCAGACACCCCCCCCCCCAGTCACAGATCTAGGTTGAATCCATCATCGTTCTTTAGCTCACATCGCCACCCCAGTTATATGCAAATCGTTCTTGACCCTCTCCCTCATGGGAACAATTCAGACCGAACTGCGAAGCCCGGTCTTCCGTGGATCTGAAACAAGCATCCTGGGACCAGTTTCAGGGTAACACCCCTCATCAGCCAGACTAGTTTGAATCCAGTGGCAAAGTGAGCAAGGGACCCACGTCTGGGCATACCCTGCCAACTTAGAGCGAACAAAGCAAACACAAGGAGATGATGGACTGAGCACTGAAACTTTATGCCTGCCAGCCTGCCTCCAATACACGCCTGGGTTGGGTGACAACTACACTTTGTGCATTCCCTCTATACAGGCACAAACACAGGAAGGTGAGGCTCATCTGCATTCTGAGTGCTTATCTGCATTTCTCTGCATTTGGCTGGGTATTCCTGGGCAGGGAGGAATGGGAGGGTCTGACACTTACACTTCAATAGGTAGTGTCCTGTCCACACACAAAGGAGTGATTACCCCCCCACAGGTAGCCTGGCAAACTGGACTGGAGCTCCTTTGAATTCACCCCCTACATCAAAGGCACATTTGGGTACAAGTACTGGGTCTCTGACCCCCTAAAGTCAAACACTTCTGGAACATGAACTGAACCTTTGTCAGAAGGACAGCTGTGTTGCTTAATGGACTCAACTGGACTGCTTTTCCAGAAAGACTACTTTTCTGCTTTTGGCCTGCTGCTCCGACTCAGCTGGAAGAAGAGTTGTATGCTGCCTTCCCTCCAAGTGATCTCCAAAGGCTTGCCTCCTATTTTCTAAAGTCTCAGGGAAGCTGAAGACTTCCAGCAAATCTGCTGGTGCTGCTGATCTCTGCTATCTTTGAGTCCTGCCCTTGCCTGAGGTGCCCTCTCCAAGTCCTGGGCCTCAGAAGTGGGTTCTGCAGCTGTATTCTACAAAAACCTACGCATCGTTACCACTGAGCCGATCAGAAGCGTCACATTGCCTTTCAACGCTAATGCAGAGGCTGTTCGACGACAGCGGTTCTACAGCCTGCTCAGCTCAACAATGACACTCTGCGCAGCTCGACGACAATGCAGTGACCGGACTGCATGGATAAGATCAACACATTGAGCCCTCAGTGTGGACACTTTGCTCCATTCAGGGTTATTTTTCACCAGGCCCTGTGTGGGTCCTGTAACCGGCTTCTCTCCATCTTGGTCAGACTACACTTCGGATTTGCCCCATTCCCTTGCAAGCTCTAGTAACCTTTTGACCGCTAGTGAATTCTAAGCACTGTTCTTGCATTTCATCTTCACAAATTCACATCCCGACTTTTACTGATTGGATTTTTGTCATTTTGGTCTTTGGATCCTTGTTGTAAGGCTGTTATTGAACAGGCTATTCTGTCTATTTTGTGAAAAATTCAATTTGAACTGCTTTTAGACCAGTTGTGATACTATCCTTTGAGGAACTCTGAAAAGAGTGAAATATGTATCAGGAAATAAACTCTGCAAGTCTGTTGTAGTACAATGACAATAAAGCACTGGCATGGTTTACTTGGAGCCAAAAGACTGGGTATACTGAAGATCAGAATAATTAACTGTATGATGCAGAAACGCATGGCACATAATCTAAAGCTAGAATATAAATAAAGCAAAGGCTATTTAAGCTACGCCTGCACATGTAAGGATTGTTTTTGGATTCTGCTTATCCAAGTAACAACCAGCTAAGATTCAGTGAACTGCTCTTGACTCTGCCACCATCAGCTGATAAATAGCCCATCTTTGTGACCACAACGGTTGTTAACATATGCTGCTTCACAAATCCAGTTCTGCACAGTGGAATGAACACAGGAGTCACAGATGAAAACTGCTCCTTTATCTGGAGGAAAATGGAGTAGAATTCTTCTCATAATGATTCAAAAAGTGCCCTAGCGTCCACCTGACATGACCCACCCATCTTCAGTTACTGCTGCAACTACTAATCACCAAAGACTTCTTGCTCATGTTGGCAAAGTAAAGAAAAAAATAGCACTAAGAAATAGTGGTACCTTAGAAAGAGCTGAATGACCATTATAACCCTTAACCAAGCTCCCAAGGTGCACAAAAGTGAACCGAAGGAGCCAAGGTGGGGAAACATGATTTATATATTCAGTGACTTTACCACTGACGCCCTGTGACTTGATTGGCACCATACAATACTAAAGATGTTCCAGGTATCCAGCAAGGGTCTAATGAGTTTAAATAAGGAATTTGCAGAAGGAATAGTTAGTATGTGCAAGAAAAGAGTTAAGAAAGATTTTGAGATAATTGGAATTCCACCCCCGGTCACCTTCCTATCTACACTATCAAGTTACTGTCCGGTTAGACTACAACTAGAAAGGCTTATTTCCTATACTGTCAGAAGTGGAAGGAGGTAGGGTGAGGTGATAAGAGGTAACTTTCCTTCAGATGTGGAAGCAAATACTTGACCACGTGCAAGGGTCATGCACCTAGACCGACCCATTCTAGAGAAAACAATGGAGGGCATAACTTCAAATCTCTCTAGTAAAATGAATAGGGAGCTGGGTTCATAGTGATCTTATCATGCATAGGTTTTGAGTCTATTACACAGAGTGAACTTCCTGAAGAGAGTAACACAAGAAAAGCACAGAGAATCAGTGGCTTAAAATTATCATACCCCCACAACCCCCCCCTTCATACCACTTAAGAGTTTACAAAAATCACAGGTAGACAAAACAATCAGTGGACGATTAATTAAACGTGTCAGACTTCAGCATAGCTCGTTGCCTCACATCGTTGTAGTTAAGAAGCCAAAATAGCAATATTTTTTTTTACTGTCTCGCTATGGACAGGTTTATCTGTCTGGCAAGGCCTTTTGTCACCACTACACACATCACAATATATAATATATTTAGGCTGTCTAGTTTTAGGTATAAACCTATAATAACTGATAAAACCCCCACTGAAAGGGAAATAGCCCTCACCAGTTTAAACATATAAATGCTGAAAAAACATCTGCACAACCACAAACTAAATGCCATTCAAAGAATGGAAAAGATTCATTTGTTTTCTTCCTAAATGGGCCTATATAATATAAATTTGTTATACAAGCTAGCAGCTAACATTAATCTGCTTGAGTTTCCGGGATAGCAGTGAAAACATGACACCAGACTTTTTGAAAACATGGAACGCAGTGTCACTTGGAATGCTGTATAGGTAAAAGTTGTGTGCTGACCTGTCAAAATCGATACCTGAGCTGAAGTGCTTCCCTGTAAGAGATCCTTTCCACTTGTTAGATGGCATGCAGAAAGCATCTTTACAATCTTCAGAGTTAATGAAGCATGCTATGGACTTTTTAGTCGATTCTGGTGCACTGTTTTGTTATGCGCGGGAACTAAAACACAAATATTTCTTATTTTGCGCTTTGTGTGGCATCAAACATAAGAGTCATCCCAACTGTGTCACTTAGCTGATGGTTCTCAGTCCAAGGAAATGCTATGTTATCCATGTGGCAACCGTTTACAGAATTTTTGCTGAGTGATGATGCCAAAGGCAAGAAATGTGAGGATCTTTGGTCCCATATTGATAGTGATGTGAAAAAAAAGTACACTCTACTGCATTCTTAGATTTTTATAGGGAAACATAACTGCTGTATTGGACATAATGAAAAACACTAGAGTCTGAAAACACCCTTTTCTGCCAAGTGTTCAGCATAATTGGTGTAGATGTGAAACATATCCTTGAGAGTAGGCTGGGCAACACCTTTAGTGACTTTGGAACTGCAACATGTTCCATGTTAGAGTGCTTGCCACTTGGTATGCAAAGCAATGTTGAAGAGCAATTCAGGAACTTTTATTTTACAAGGTATGAGAAATGTCTTGCAATGAAGCGTAGAAATGTCCCTTCACCAACCATGGCATTTGAAGTCAATGAAGCCTCACTGTGGTATTCTGTACAAATTCTAGATCCCTTCCGTGAAGGTGAATTTTCTCCGTAGTTTCAAAAGTGTTGCTTCATTTTTGACCAATTCAATAACTCAGAGGGCATAAGCGCTCAGTTCAACGCAAATGTTCCAGAACCTGCCCAGAGAATCGCAATCTTCAAATGCACCAGTATAGGCATGGAAACCTTTGTCAGTGGGTAGAGTTGGAAAATTGTGTACTAGCTGTTCTGGCGATGCCCGTCTCAAGTGCCAATGCTGAGAGGGCCTCTTCACAGAAAAACGTTACATGGGAAGGAAAGAGCGAGTGCACATGACCAAAGACTCACTGAAGAAGTATTGTATGGTGCACTACAATAAGTTTGATTTGCAAAAATGTATTTGGACCTCGTGTACACTGTACGTACACCATCTATATACCATGCACTATCAGTGCAGCAAGCAAGCAATAATAAAAGCAAAACCTTCCATAAACACCGGAAAATCACAGTTTCTGTTGTATTTGATGGTGCGAAAATGTGTAACCACTGATAATCACTGATTTACGTTGTTAAAATCACTTGAAAACACTGGGGAAAAAACACCAGAATTTGCCAAAAATAGAAACTGAAAAGAGGAAAGTCTAAACATATTCTATGGTAAACTACACACAGCATTCAGAAAGCCTAAATATATTCTATGCTAAACTACACCCAGTATTCAGAAAGGGGCTTTCAAGTCATTCCTCTAAAGTCATTGGCTTTTTCTTTGAGCCCCCTACAGGCATTTGCTCAATGAGATGTGGTCATGTTTTGGGTCAACCCACAGCGTTTCTCAGATGCATACATTTCGTCTTTAGTTGTAGATCTTGGTGACAGAGACAGTAGTTCTGTATATTCGGAGTTTGCATCAAGGTCTATTTTATTATGAGATTAAACATTTAATTTGTCATTGTAGAAACATTAAAGGAGCAAGCTTTTCCCTCTCCCTCATGACCCTTGCCTCAACCCATGACTGGCAGCTGCTCTTCTGTTGATGCGCTGCAGCCCAGCTACCTTCTGTTGGAGCTCTCCAGCACTGTCACCTGCTTTGTATCCAACCTACTCCAATGGCACTGTCTGCACCAGCACTCTCTTTTAATACACAGAGGGACTCAGAACGCCTGGAGACTGGGAGTGCCGTTTATCATTCATTTACTGTTCCACTACAGATTTCCACACTGCATTATCTGATTCTGAAGAATACCTGATACCCCCATGGTCTGACCTGCTGCCCCTGAAGTGCTACATTTGATTTTCTTACCTCTTGTTCACTGTAGGTTCCCAAGAAAACAGCACAGAACTATCCTTGACTGAGCTCCAGACAGAGGCCTCTGCCAAGGCAGGTCACCTTCAGGACAGAATTAGTTTCAAAAGGTAACCAACAATGAAGGAATTGGTTAAAATTGAAGGTTCAGGGATAATTGAATGCATCAAACCCGTAGAGTGGATTTCTCCAGTTGTAGTGACATGACAGGCAAATGGTAAAAATATACTGTGTCTCTATTTAAGAGATGTGACATAAAACATCTCTGTGGAGAAGTATCTGCTACCTAACATCAATGAGCTCTTATTACAAACAAAGGATATGAAATGTTTCTCGACGATTGACCTTTCTTCAGCATATCATCAAGTTCTCCTCCACAAGAAAAGCAAAATGTTAACAGGATTCATAACTCCCATAGATGCTTCCAATTTGTAAGAATACAGGTTGGCCTGGTTTTGGCAGCTGCTATGGTTCAGAGACTAAAGGCGGACGTTTTAAAGGGAATTCCTCACATCTTGTATTTCAAGGATGATATATTTATCATGGGAAGATATAGGAAGGAGCACTCAAGGTACTCTTTTAATGTTAGATGTGAGAGGGCTGACAGCAAAATTTACTAAATGCAAGTCCGCAACCTATTTAGGACATAAGTTAGGCCCTAAACGGATTTCACCCAAGAAGGAGCTACAGGAGACGGTAAAGGAAGCCACTGTTCCTGGGAAAAAGGAGGAATTATGGTCTTACCTGGGTGTTACAGAGTATTATTCGAGGTATGTAAGGAACTTCACAAAAATGTCTTATGCTCTAAGACAGTTATTGAAGTCCATTGTATAATATATGAGGAATTAAAAATGCGAACATCCAAACAATAAATAAAGATGCCTTTAAATTCAATATTTATCTTGTAAAATTTGCTGCATCTCATTCATTAGTGGGTAAAAAGTCTTCTGACAAACTTCTGCTTATTTTTTTTTTAACATGGGGATTGGTGTTTACATATTCCTCTCACTCGGCAGTCAGAGAAAGAAGCGTAGAGTTAATTATGTGACAAAGTTGTTGGGATACAGTGTGTGAAAGGAAAGGTTGCTTGATGTAAATGTTTGTAACACAACTCAATGTGAATGAACTATACACATTCAGCAGTTAGAAAAACAAAAATGGTTTATAAATCTGAAGTGTGATGGAAATAAAGACTTTAATAGGATCAAAACAATACACTTTACCTGGTGATGCTAAAATGATAAATATTTACTGAAACTAAATTTGCATACATTACCATTTGTGTACAATATAGTTTTGTCAGTAAAACAGTATGTCAGTGGCCATTTCAATGGAAAATGACAGCGGGCTATCACACGATGCTTTAGTTATATTAAAAAATCCCCCACTTCCTGTCCACTAAAGGTCGTTGGGCCGAGAGTTTTTCCTTCTATAAATGGGGTTGTGGTTTCAAAACGTTTTGGGAAGAACTGGTATGGGGCATTTGGAAAAAATCAAGGACAGTACATGTAAAGCAGAACCTACTGGAGATTGTGATTAAGAGGCCTGTAGTGAGATAACAACAGATGCTAGTAATAAGTGTCTTGGGGCCGTTCTCATTAAAATCACTGGAAATGGGGAGGAAAGTGTATTTTCATTTGCTTCTCGCAGTTTGACTCTTGCTGTGGCATGTTATTCCATGATGGAAAGGGAAACATTAGCTCGTGCCTGGGGCATGGAGTACTTTGAGCATTCAACTGGAGCTCTGAATTTGATGTGAGACCGGACCATAAATCTTTGGTAAAACTGTTTACATAATGTATATTTGTAACACAACGTGTAATTGTAAATCGCACGTCCACCCTAGGGTATCTTGGCGCTGAATAACAGATAAACATCTCAATGGTACTCATTTTATCAACCTAAGGATAAAAGGCTGAGTGGACACACCAGGATTTGAACCCGTGACCATTAGGTCAAACAGAGGCCCTACAGTGGACGCATTAGTCCACTAAGCCACCGCACCCAGCTTGCGACTGATGGACTATTGAAAGCAACTGGTAGAATAGCTAGATTATTGATAAGGCTGCAGGGCTTAAATTACACATGGGTTATGTTCCTTGTGAACAAGCAAAGTGACAGATTGTTTAAGTAGACTACCCTAACCGGTGAAGGAAATACAACGTATTGCATGGGATGATTACAAACTAGCCTTTGAGGATGATGATGTGGTCAAATGCATTGATACGAGAGAGTGGGAAAAAGCATAGGAACAAGATGGTGATTTGAAAATATTTAAATGGTTTTTGAGAGAAGGATGGGTCAAAAAGAAGTACCTGGAAGCCTTGAAGTGTCTTTGGGAAGTGAGAGATACATTGAGTGAAATCATGGGTTTCGTGATGAGAAGGGAAAGATTTGAAAAGAAGAGCTTTAACTCTTTGTCATGAAGGCCAATTCGGCATTGTGTGGACAAAGAAGAGAGTTAAAAACCCATACTGGTGGCCAGGCGTGGACATGGAAGTTGAGAGAATTGTGAGGAATTGTGTCCAAAGTGCTAATTCAGACAATATTGTGCACACTATATGATCAACCTTGTCACCTGTGAGTTTACCAAATGGGTTTAATTGGAAGTTGTATTAAGAGCTGATTCTGAGAAAGTTGTGACATTTTTGGATCAGGTTTTTGTGAGAGAAAGGATTACACACAGAAAGTTCTTAGTGACAATGGAACTCAATTTAAATTATCCCATGCTGAAGGTTATCTAATGGAGTTGCACATTTTAATACTTCGGTTTATCCACCGGGGGAAATGCTGCGTTTTTATAGAGCGATTAGGTAGGGCCGGGATCCACTTAGCAGGAGAGAGTGGAAAAAGATGGAAGACTAAAATTAAGACGACACTGATGTCATATACAGTTATGTCGTCTCTGACTGGTAATAATCCCTTTGTGAGGAGTAGCAAACCTTACACAAAGGATAATCTTGGATGAATGTGTGCCAAAGGGAAAGTTGAGTGGTCTCCAGAAGTGGTGAGGGAGAATATCAGGAGGCTCAGCTTCTATACAAGAAGTATGATTCTAAACATGGTACTAAGAATATCAATTTGGAAAGAGGAGATTGGGTAAAAAATTTGAAAGTTGAGAAGGTTCCTGAAGAGGAAAGTTATTTCTCAAAAGCCTTTGCAAGTAGTGGAGTGTTTTAATAATTCTGAAAGATTAAGTGATAAATAGGTTTGGCATTTGAGTCGATTGGCAAAGTGCAGGGAGAATATTATTGAGGTTGGGAGCAATCATGTAGAGGCGAATGTTGATACGATGTGGAAGGAGGACGAAGAGGAATAGGAACCTTCTCAAGGAGAAGTGGTTAGTGTGACAGTAGGAACTCAAGCAGGTGCAGTGGAAGAATCTGGAGATAGACATGTTGTGGAAGAAACAAAGTTTAGGAGAGTTAATACAGCAGAAGAAATATCCATCCTATCTCCAGATTTAAAGACTATGTGACAAACTGAAGAGTTTGAGTTTTTGTTCGGCATAACTCAAGATTGAAAAGTGCAAACACATTCTTTTAAATAGTTTTTGTGTCACACAGACTATGTGATTAATTGAAGAAGTTAAATATATGCTTAGCACATCTCAAGACTTAAAAGTGGAAACATTCTTTAGTAAGTTACGATTTTCTTTTTTTTCATTGTAAAGGGGAAGATCTGTGATGGTCTGCCACATGACAGAATGGTTGGATGTCATATGGAATGGCAGAATAGATGGGTGTTTTGAATGTGGCTTCTCACCAATAAGCCACACCCAATCCCTGCACTCCCACCTGGGAGGCAAATATACCACTGCACCTTTAAATAGTATACACTTTTGAGCATGTATTACCACTCCTGGCACAGCAAGACTTCAACACAAAACAAAGAGCACATTTTGAAAAGAGGTTTTATTTAACAAAATGCAAAGACTCTATCACTTTTAGAATAAGGCTTGGGGTTTATTACATAATACTCTCTAAACAAAGGCTATCTCAGATACCAAATGCATAAGATTCAAATATATGTAACAAACATATAATCTAAAGGCACAAATCAATAACTGAGCAAACTATAATACTGATTAATACACAAGCAATAACTGATATAAGATAAGATACACTGGACGTCCTGCAAGAGATCAGAAAGATATATATATATATATATATATATATATATATATATATATATATATATATATATATCTATATATACACAGTAGAGGATCACTCTGGATGTGCACCTCCCACACCACAAAGAAAACACCTCAAATGATCACAGCCACTGGCTCACATCACAATGGCAATAACCACAAAACTCAATACATCACCTGGTGCATACACTGCCCACTTCTGACCGGGGGAATCACAGCCGGGGCTCAGAGCTCAGCACCAGGGTTCATAGTCCGAGATAGACACGTCTGCCCTCGCTCAGAATCCAAACTCCCAGTTTCTCAGCCTGCAACCCTCAGCTTTAAACACACTAGAAGATTTGTGAAAGACCTCCTCCCACCGCCAGAGGAATTTTACCAGAACTGGCCAAGTTCCAAGCAAGCATCTCCATGGCAGTAAGGAGCTCTCAAGTCTCTTCCTCCATTCGCACTTCTTCCAGCCTCTGTCTTGACGAAGCTCTCACAAGGCCTTCCACAGTACACTAAACAAAAACAATCGCTCAGGAAAACACCAAGACCTTGAATGTGAATAACCCAAACAACTTGCAAGCACTGCTGTGCATGCAGCAGCAAGGTAGAGTCAGACATGAGGCCCTTTCAAAGGCAATAGTCAGTGCCTGTAATTCTCATCCACACAACTTACAAGCACCACTGTGCACACAGAAAAGTTTGAAGCAAGGTAAAGTCAGAAGGCAGGATGACATGAGGCCATGTCAAAGAAAGACAGCAAGATTACAGGATGGAAGAGAAGCAAGTATATGCAGGACCATCCTACATTAAGGCTAGGGTAAAATGACACACTAAAGTCAGTTAAAATGGTGGTGGTCGGAGGTCATCATAGGGTGCCAGACTACAAGAGTGGCTCTTTCACTACAATGGGTGTCACCTGGAATTGTTAGGTAAGCATTGTTGCTATTGTGGAATTTGAATGTAAACAGTTCTGTCCAGGAGTTATGCCCATCCCACAAAATGTGGACCTCAATTTTCCATTTATAGCTTCCCCATCTATCCTTCTTTCTTTAACTGCAAAGGTAAAAACCCTATACCCTGCACAAATTTTGCAATCCTCAGCTCCTTGTGTATTATTGAATAAGGTGATCCAGAATCAGCAACCAAACAGATTGCTATTCCTGCAGCTCTCATCTCACAAATTGGTTTGTTACATCAGTCACGTCCTTTCTCCATAACTTCCTCACTCACAAGTAATAGTCATTCCCACCATAATCCTCTTCTTCAGAAGCAGAACTTTTCTGTGACTCGGATACACATTTCACTCTCGGTTTCATTTTTTTCTCTTACAAACTCTCACATAATATCTATTCCTAGCATGCAACAAAAAGAACTTTTTCTGTCCCTTGTATGATATTTTTGCTATTGGCTACATGTTCTACACTACCACACTGGTAGCAACTCATTCCTTCACTTTTACTTACAGTAATCCACCCAGTACTTGTAATCTCTGCACGCATTGGCTCAAAAATAAATTTTACAAATGAGGTATAGTATAGTGTTGGTGCCTCAAGCTACTCCGTAAGCAAGGCATCCGACAGAGAGCAGGGGTGCTCTGCCAGCAACAGTGAGCTCTCATTCATAATAGAGAAACAAGTACTAAAGTAAAGTAATTAAAGTACACAAAAACCGATTACAGTCCCTATTCAGGCTCTCAGCAAATAGCATATTTTGACTGAGCTGAGTTTGAGCTCCTTGAATGATAAAAGGAAACACATATCAACACATATAAATACATTAAAATAAATATATTACAGTAATCATGCATTTCAGAACTTAGGAAAATAAAAGAAAGCTTTTCTATGCAGGACAGGCAGTGTCTATGCTGCTTCAACGTGTATTACCCTGGGGGCCTCTTGCTAGTAGACATGTTAAAGGAATTTCCCTTCCCATAGTTCTTCACGCTTCATTTTTAGGTCGGCGTTAGCCAAGACTGTTTGATTTTTGCTAAAATAATATGTAAATTATACTTACTTAAAGAGGCTTTCAGCCGCCTGTCTTCCTCCACTGGTCTGCTGTTGTGTCATTCACATTTTGCATATGCCCACTACAGCATACAGCCTAAGACAATGGGTCAGTATACTTAAACAACTGGTTAACTTCACTTTGAGTGACTGCATTTTGCTCTTCCAAAGGTGGACATTGGCACAGTGGCGCAGTATTTTTGTTTTATCTTATCATTTCTTTAGTGCTGCCTGATGGAATAGCAGGACGCCTTTAAAGTGAGCAAAGGGAACATTCCAGCTTTATCAGATGCTGTCTCCTGCCAATGCTGTTGTAAATTCATTTTGGAGGGGCCTTTGTTTATCTGACAGCAGTTATTTCTACCTCGCTTTCACCAAAGGGACTTTGCCCGAGAAGAAACCCACATGTTTACTGTTTAATTTGCAGCACTCTTATTACACTTTTATGTAAACATAATTGGTGTGAAATTCCTTTTTTCTTCCCTTTTTTCTTTTTTGCCATCTTTTCTGCTTTAATTTTGCCTTCTTTTTCTTCTTTCTTTTTGCCTTCTTTCCTTTCCACTTTCTTTCCATGTTTACCTTTGTTCCTTCTTTCATTTATTATTTCCTTATTTAATTCTTTCTTTTGGCATTCTTTCTTTCCTTTTTGAAATCTTTCTTGTTGTCATCCTTTTTGCCTGCTTTCCTTCTTTCCTTTCATTCGTTCTTGCATTTTTGCCTTCATTCCTTCTTTCTTTTTTGCCATCACTTGTTTTTGTCCTTTTTGCCAGCTTTCCTTCTTTCCTTTCTTTTGTTCTTACATTTTTGCCTTCATTCCTTCTTTCTTTTTTGCATTTTCATTCTTTCCTTCTTGCCATCATTCCTTTCTTCTTTCTTACTTTCCTTTTTGCCTTTCCTTCTTAAATTATTTCTGTTTTTCTTTCTTCTTTCCTTTTTCCTTCTTTCTTATATGCCGTCTTTCCTTTTCTCTTTTTTTGTAATCTCTTTCTTTTATGCCTTTTCAATTTTCCTTCGTTCCTTTTTCTTTCTTTCCTTCTAACTTTCCTTTTTTCTTTCTTTCCTTTTTTGCTTTCTTTATTTCATTCTATTTTTTCGTTTCTTCTTTTTTTTGCCTTCACTCTTTTTCGTTCCTTCTTTCATTTTTTCTTTCAGTCTTCTTCCCTTTTCTTTCTTTCCTTCACTTCTTTCTTATTTGCCTTCTATCGGCCTTCCTTCCATTTTTTTTGTCTTGCTTCCTTCTTGTTTGTCTACCTTCCTTGCTGCTTTCCATTCTGTCTCTGACTTCCTTTCTTCCTTGTTTGTCTTCCTTGCTTTCATGCCAGACGGTTTGGCTTTTTTAGGTCTATCTTAGACAAGACCTTTTGATTTTACTAAAAGTATGTATACCATAGTAAATAATAGCGGTTTTCAGCCAGACTTCATCCATTAGTCTGTGCTTGTGTCATTCACCTTTTCCTTCTATCCACTCCAACAGGCTTCAAGGGGAAATGTGTCATCCTACTTCAGCCAGTGTCTTATTTCACTGAGTTATGTCATGCTGCCCTTTCACAAGGAGCACGTCCACACACAAAGTAGTTCCCTCAGTGCCAGGGCATACTAATATAATGTGTACGCTATTGCAAAAACCACGACAAAACAAAACAAGAATTGCCAAAAGGCTGGTGGCAAATGCTAGATCGATTGACTTTGCCAATGCTTGTTAGGTCTGGTGCTAGCCAAGACCTTTTGCTTTTATTTATTTTTTGTATATATAATATATGTAGTTTGAGTGGCTTACAGCCAGCCCTCTTCATCTTCTGGTCTGTTGTTGTCATTCACATTTTTCTCGGCTCCCACCTACAGCATTCAGCATGGAGCAGCAGGTGATTCCACTTAAGTCACTAGATAACTTCACTGTGAGGGATGGAATTTTTCCCTTTCACAAGAAAACATTCGCACACAAAGTAATTCCCTTCAACTCCCGCTCTTTCTACGGCAATTTAAGCTTTTTTAAACCAAAACAATATTTCTGCTTTTCACAATTTTTTTTTTTTTTTTTTTTTTTTTACAGGCGAGGAGTGGAACCCGGCACCTCCCTCAGCAAGAACATTTTTACAAAAACCACACAAAAACAATAAGGACTCACAAAGTCAAAATACTTGCAGCCAATGTCAAACCATTTGGCATTGACAATGCTGGTTTCGTTATTGGCATGCAAAAAGAAAGAGAGACAATCCATATTAACAATAGTGTTTCTCTATGTGTGGCTGTTTCTGTTTATCATGTGCTCCAGTTGAGAAACATATCGCCAATTATTATATGTGTTTATGGTATACAAGGAGCTTAGGCAAGATATTTCTAACAACATTATGTTCACCTGAAAAATATAACCTACAGCACCACAACTGCTGTAACTAGTGTGCCCCATCTAAAGCCCATTACAGTGAATAGTCCAGCTTAATAAGACACAGATCAAACACCCTCTCTTTATGTCTCGCCTGACCCAGCGCATGCGCTGGTCTGGCGAGACTTATTGAGAGGGCTCCAAAAAGTGCTACCAGGCCAGCCGAGAGCTACAGTGCATGTGAGCAGGCGCGCGCGCCGCGCTTTACCGCGATTACTTTCACTTTTGCGGCCGCACGGCCGCTTTGATGTTTGATAGCGATCACTTTCACGGCCGCTTGGCATAGCCAATAGGTCTCGCTTTTGAGACCTTATAAGTATTTAGTTATGCCACTGTTGCATGGCTAAACACTTATAAGGTCCCAAAGGCGAGACCTATTGGCTATGCCAATGCTTGTTTTAAATTTATGTTGGACCCACCATTGCTGTAATGCATGAGCCAACATAATGTTTGCAATTGCCTCAATATAATGTGGGTATTGGTTTGTCAATATTTGTTTCAAATGCCACTCCTTTTGCCATCACAATTCTTTGACTTTCCTGAGAACAAAATGCTAAACAGTTAAAATGTTCTTTAGAAAACTGAAATGATTTAATAAGTGTTTGCGGGATTTTAACAGGACATATTTCAGACAATCATTGACTGTGCCAGGTTGGGGCAATGAATCCTTCGCACGTTATCAGTTAAAAAGCTGAGAACATAACTGTATCTAAATATTAGCCGCGATGAATCATATTCATATTTTACCTCTGGGATATGGTGGCTCAGGCAGTAGTGCTTTCTGCAGTGTGTGCAGAGCTGTCCCACGGTCAGAACGCTGGCTTTGCATTTAGGGAATCCGCACGTACTGTCAGCTTTAATGGTAGCAGCAATCAGTGCATCAAAGTCCTCTTCAGGGAAGACGGTAGTCTCAGCTTTAGCAGTGCTCTTTGCTGTAGGTCAGGGCAAAAACAGAAGCGAGTTAATGACTTCAAAGGGCTACAGAAAAAAAAATAAACATAAATCGATGCAAATTGGTATTATAATAGGTGCAACGACAACTTAAAGCGTTAGAGTCACTCCCTACCGCACATCCGTGATGGATATCCCGTTTGCTTTATATCCTATGGAACTTAAAAAGTGGACGGGATATCCGTCATGTCTGTGACGCAGTAGCCCATCCGCCAAACTCCAAATCAGACTCTCACAACGTAAATTCAGCAAATATGGTGCGTTTCAAAACAGGCACATCAACAACAATGATCTCAAAATACTTTAACCCACCCGTTTCATGTGGTACTGAATATGTGATGTTACAACGCATGCCATTACATCGCATGCCGTTGCAACGCCAACTTTTACATCGACTTTCAGTCGGGGGAGCAATGGAAGTTGGAATAGATTAACTTTCTATTCCAACTCTAGTGTGTGCAACAGTAAGGAAGGTGCTGGAGTTAAATCCAACACCTTCTACCCACTGCTGCACACCTTTTTCGTTGCAACACCATACGATATAATGGCATGCGTTGTAACGGTTGCATAGTAAAGGCTGTTTCCCCTGTCACTATGCTCTGGTGTGTTCCCAATTTTCCAGGCATAAGTTAAAGTTTTGATACAGCGCTGTGATGTAATCTTTCAAACTGATGAAAAAATGAATATTTACCAGTGAAAACTTCTCATTGTAGCGTTAAACGTGCAGGACACTTTGGGCCTGATTACGATGGCGGCAGTCGGACTGCTGACATCCCGTTGGTGGCGGTCCGACTGCCAACGGCCTCTCGGTCTGATCGTCGCATTAGGACACTGGCAGTCAGACCGAAAGTTGCTCGACACAACACCGCCAGGATATTGGATCCAGACGATACGGTGGTGGTGTTAGGGCAAGTGAATGACGACAGTGCCGAGGCAGGCACAGCCTTCAGGATTATGGCATCCCTTTCAGACATCCTTTTCATGATGGCTACCCTACAATGTAAAGGATGTCGGAAACGTAAAGAGGGGGCCCTAAACAGGGCCTCTGGATGATTTCGCCTAGGAGGGGGAAGTACTTGGGGGCACATGTTAGGCCTCCCTTTGCATGCACTATTGTGCGTGCACTGTGTGCCATTCACAACATGGTGCATGGTAAAAGTGCGTACATATATTCTCGATTCTGACAAGGGAGTTATCGGCGGCCGGGAGACTGGACGGCAGCATACGCTATCCAAAGGAGTGTAAATAACCTGTGCCACACATTAACAATGGACCCGGAACTACTGCGAAACATCTAATTTACACACAAATGAGACGATCAAATAGATAAAGGATAACAAAGTGCTCAGAAGCAACCACTGTAGCTGGAGCACTAACTGAGAATGTACAGCCAATGCCCGACGGGAAACAA
Organism: Triturus cristatus; assembly: GCF_964204655.1. Classification (NCBI taxonomy): domain Eukaryota; kingdom Metazoa; phylum Chordata; class Amphibia; order Caudata; family Salamandridae; genus Triturus; species Triturus cristatus. The sequence goes on from NC_140583.1 coordinate 680,942,666, forward strand.
AAGAGAAATATGAATAAGGGCATGCCAGTGTGGAAAAGACTAAAGCAGGATAATGACTAAAGGATCCCCTACCCAACCTCCGCTGCATTGAAATTCATAAGAGCAAGCTGTCCTGAAGAAGGTGGATTGAATCACATGTATCCACTAAAACGTGTGTCGGCCTGATTTTTTCCATCAGGCTGCATAACCATGGACATTAATGAAGATTTATTCACCATGAGTTCTTAGTTGCAAGCCAATTCTTAGCTGGAAAATGATGAATATTTTGTAATGTGTATATGAGTTTAGTTGGTATGCTTTGACAGTATGTGAGGTCTGTACGAATGTGATTTTGGTATGGGGATAAATTCGAATTTGTTGTTTTGTAAGTATTTATTGCACTAATCATCTTAGATCTGTAGTTTCAATAGAAGTATAACAATGTCTTGTCACTTCTAAGTTATTGTACATACAGACACTGAAAAAATGATGGTTTCACTATTTAAGAAATGTAATTGAAAAAATAAGACTGAAAAAATAGATAAAGGAAAAATAATAAACGTTATCATAAAAAATGATGTATGTATTCTCTGTAAGACTTTCTTTCTCTATTTGTATAATTGAGAGATAGCCCAATAGAGCTAGTTGAGGCCGAAATTGAATTAGTGTTGGTCGAGTGGGAGGTGCATAAATATGTATACTTCTGTTTTCCCCTTTTCCCCCAGACCACATAATCAAAACTAAGGGGTACCTTTGTTCTTGCATGGTAAAAGTGCACGCACAACAGTGCAGGTGCTGCACCGCGGTGGCATCGCCTTCTGGCTCGCATAGTGAGCCTGAGCATGCCACCGCTGGTGGTCATGTCATAAGACAGTGGTCGGGATGCCGCCAGCTTGACGTCTGTCTCCTGACTGCCGACACTACGGCCTGGCAGTCTGACCACCAGGTTCGCAATTTACCCCTTTGTCTAAGGATCCGGGTGTCTTCCCCTCCTTCTCATGTGCTTACTGGTTGCATACATGACGCAAAGTTGATTAGTAAAAATGTACACCTGTGAGCTGGTCGTCAGCTCGGGGCAGACAGTTGCCTACATAAGTGTGTGTGAGTCTTCGGCTATAGGTGAACTCAACTACTTGTATGTCGGCCATTAACCACGGCAAGCCTCCGACACCCAGTAGCCCCAACCGAGGGCAGCAAATAAGGGAGGAGTCATCTCACCATCAGGCAAGCCAGGTAATCCTGGCAGCTACAAGAGATAAACCAAAAACCCCACCGACATAGCTGCCAAATATTTTGCGCGCTCATGCGTGACATTGCCATGTTTTGAATGTACTTATGTGTGACATTTGAATGTCTTATGTGCGACACTTTATCTCAAGTAGAACAAGGATGATATGTCTGTATAATGCGCTACAATAAGAAACTACCGCTTTTGTGCAAAGCAGTGGTCAACAACTGTAATGTTTCTGGATGAGTATGCAAAATCAAACACCTACTTCTCTTTATAATAATCCTACTTGGAATATCTGTGGTGACGTAATTATGCATAAACAACTTATACTCCCGTGAAGCAGCCCTAATTAACAAGTAAGGTATCACAAAGCCTTTAATGCAGCCTGCCGAATAAGACAGTACCCAAAGTTAATGTCATTTTGCCCCTAGAACCCCAAAATGAAAAGTGCTCTTGGCTAAAAACCCATGACTCAGAAAAGATGTTGACAACAGCAGGTGACCACCTAGCTACTATATGGACTTATCACACTGCCTCGCATTCACCTGATGGCTGAGTGGGGGGAGGGGGTGGCATTTGCTTGCATCACAAATGAAGACAGCATGATTCTGTTCCTCTTTTGGAATTCATCCCATATAAGCACGTGATGAGGAGGCGGCAATGGGCAGATGGTTCCTACGGATTAGGAAGCATGAGACCTGTATTTGAATCCCAGCTTCTCCAATTGAGCAAAATGTGTTGTCCTGTCCCAATCATCTCCCGCATTGCGTGTGTCTGTATGCAATTCATGTTTAACGAGTGTGCTGCATAATTCATTGCAAATTAACAACGTGGTGGTGAAGAGCAAATTCGAGCTCAATGCAAAAGTGCCGAATCAGATTTTTCTCACAGATATATGCTCTTTCCACACTCTCAGCAGTGCCCCTGCCGTGTACTTATTATATGTGCTCTCAGGTCACTGCCAGTTTGACATACGGAACATTGGTGTCAGGAGCTGTCAGCAGTCGCGTGCCTGTTATATTCCATATAGGTAACATTCGTGTGCAAATGATATCACGAGTTCACATAAGGGTGTGCGAGCTATGGAGAGAAATAAACAAGCGATTTAGGTGACTAATCACCGACCCTCCAGCGAGCCAATTTGTGTTCGTATATTGATACTCAAAGTGCGGCCCACCTGACCCATACATGCGGTCCCATGGTTAACAGCAGCACTGGGCTGCTGTTTGCTCGACGGAGTACTAACATTACAAATATGTTAAATTCACAGCGAACCATTCATTTAAATATTATGAAGCTAGAGAAAATAAGAAACTAGTTTGTTCTGCACTGCGTTAGGAGCACATTTATTTTTAAGACACCTTGCAGCCAGTGTGAAAATATGATGAAGTAAAAATCCCCAAAGTGTTTTTCATTAGAACGCATAACCGGTTTGCCTTAGTACATCTAAATATATCCGTCCATTGAGAAGCCTTTACAAACATTAATTTAGAAACATTGAGTTCCCATCCAACCAGACAGCAATGCCAGTAGTGAACTAAGAGGCAAGTCAGTGGTTATGTGCACTCTCTGGGTGGCCTGGGTTCCTATCATACATGAACATTATAGTTTATTAAATCAACTACAGGAGAAGATTTTGTATCGCGCACATTCTGAAGTCATGCATGTGGAGGTCCTCTTATATGTGATAACGAAGGAAAAAGAGTGAAAGTAAAATAAAACAATTCACTATGATCACACAGTTTGATTAACTGGGAAAGCTGGGATTAATCCACAGTTTTCTGGTTCCACACGCTTCAATTCAGACACTAGATGTATCTGCTTAGCTTTCCCTACACCCCCATTGCTGCCAACACCCTCAGCGCCAACCTCGACCGCCACCCAGCTGGCATCAATGCGGCCTTCGGTAACATCACAGACCAAACTTTTTGGGCCCTTAGGAAAATGTTTGCGAGTACCCATGCGTTAGAATCACTCGTGATGCATAGTACTTATAAGGTCTGGACCTAAGAAATTAACACTGGGCCTGAAAACCTAATTTTCTGCAATGCTACGTGATTGCCACAAGAGGGCAGCAGGTCGTCATCCATAAGATTCAGAAGGCTTTCTCCATAGCCTCAGGGAATAAAGAAATATTTTCCTCATGTGCACATCGTGGTAGTCCAACCAGTTTATAGTGCAAGGTCCAGTAACCCTGAAGCAAGAAATGCCACCATCATACCTTGACACGGAAACAACAAAAAAGAAGGCTGATAGTGCAAAGAAAGTGAAATCTAGAAGTGAGTGTAACCCCGACGCCCCCCTCCAATCTTGGGCCGCTCTGCAGACCAGGAAAAAAGGCAAACTGCCTAAAAGGTGTCATCCATACCTGCGGTGGCACCGGTTGAACTCTGGCACACCCTTATCACAAGACTCCAAATCGACTCTGGGGGTGAACAGGTTTGAAACATACTTCGCTGCTCCTGCGGTCCTTGACAAAAGAAGGAATATGCTGCTTCATCTAGCAGAAAGTATATACAAACTCAACCGGCCCACCTTTCACATCCGCCATCCTGGTTACTGCGCTCAATGAATACTTTGCCCCCCTTGCCAAGTTGAACTATTAAGTCTTTCTGTTAAGACCAGCAAAACTAAAAACTGACAACTCCATTGACAAGCCCCCCACTCGCCTCACAGAACCAGCTAGCAGAAGCCCCCTCCCAGCTGAGGACGATGAAATCTGGGACCAGTTCATCCAGGGACGTGTCTATGTAAAGCTGAGTAATCAAATCCTGCATGAACCAGGCAGGGCCCTCCCAGATATCCTGACAATGGGGCGGTCTTTAACATTATCCCTCCTGTGCCCTTACTTCACACATGGAGATGGCCAGGGGCGTGGCTTGGTCAATAAGATTGTGGGTATGTGAGCTTCAGATTCTCCGAGAATCACGCCTGCATAGAATGTCAAAATACATAATAGGACACGCAGGTCACATGAGAGAGGATAAAGGGGCAGTGGAAAGGGAGACGAATGTGGATTGATTGGGGCAGTAAGTGAGAGAATACACAATATTTTGCAAAATAACCAACATTTTGAAGACTTTAAAAGCAGAGAGGGAGAGGGAGTGTGTGTGTGCTTTATTGTCTGCGTTTATGTAAAGATTTCTTGTGAAATCCGAAAGATATCACCATGCCAGTCTAAAGGCACCTGTACCCGACTATTTACCAGGGAGTACATTTATTAGGTGGGTGTAACACCACAAAACACCCCCACTGAAGCTACACCCCTGGAGACCGCACTCACGAAGACCATCAGGAAGATCCTGTCACCCTCCTGATGAAAGGGGCATCGAGTGCCAAATGAGAGCCAAACCATGCTAATGGAAAACTGTTGGAAAACGAGGCAGCATCTGTGAGGCCTGCACAAATAAGAGGACTACGTTTGTCCTTCACTGGAACTAAACACCCAATTGTGGCGCCTGACTCTGAGGGTAGCGTTGCAGAGCAGTCTGAGGCTTACACAAGGGAGGTGTTGTGGGCTAGTAATTGCCATCACAGGTACGCAGCAATACCACTCAATAATTGATTGTCCAGTCTGTACTCTGCTTTATAAAAGTAAGAGTACATTTATTAAACACACACACTACTCAATACTATGCACCAATTTACAAATATACATAAGCTGATGGAATTACTTTGTGACATTGCAGAACATCTCCACCCCTCCTACAGGGGGGTGGGGTCTAGTACCACCACTCCCATGAATGCACATCGTCTTGCCCCCTAATACAGGTGTAGTTCACGTGGTCTACACCACTGAATAAAGCAGAATGAAGAAGCGGTCGCAACCAAGGTGTCAAGTAGGAAAACAAATGTTCACCTCCTTGACTGACACAGGTGTATCCATTAATGTGATGTCGAAGACACAGTTTGATCTTCTAGCACCACTGCCGCCCCTAAGACAGACTAGAGTGAACATGTTTGCATATGGTAACAAGTCATCGCTAATCCTCTGGTGTCTTCCACATGAAAGTGATTCAATAACTCAAGAATATGTGTCCCTCAGGAGGGACAGAGGACCTTGTTGAGCTGCCATACAGTTGAACAACTACAATTAATACATTTCGCTTTCGTCATCCAGACCAATGACAGACTCTTGCCTAAGAATACAGAAGACTGTTTGATGGGATTGAATGGCTCAGGAGAATTTGGCCCATTTGCATATCGACCCGTTGGTCCAGCCGGTTACCCTCAAACTCCGAAGGATGGCCTTCCACCTCAGGTCCAAAATAGAAGCCGAACTCCGGAAGCTGGAGGAAGCAGACATTGCTGAACAAGTGGAAGAGTCCATTCCCTGGCTGTTCCCCATTGTCACATGCATCAGACAACCTGATAAAGAATGTATCTGTTTGAATATACCGCTCCAGAATGTTGCTATAAAACGTGAACAACATCTGACCACAATAGTAGACCAACCAGTAGCAGAGCTCACGGTGCTTCTCAAAAGTTGGCCTCAACCAAGAAACCACCAGCAGCTCCTGTATCCCATATCTAGATATATTACTACATTCTTGCCTCAGCCTCCATTGCTACAAATGACTAAACTTTGGAATTTCTAGTGCAGCAGAGGTTAAGAGAGTGCTGGCAAGACTGGTGGAAGTGATCAACGTGAGAGACAATATCTTCAACTGAAGATCATCATATTCATTTCCAAAGTGTTTTTCAGATACTGAGCAGGTGCTGGACTCACTTTTACTAGAAATGTATTTTTGTATCTGGATATTAGCTTCTTTGACTATTGATTCTCTGATCAGGGAGTTGTTGTAGATTTGGACAAGGAGGAAGATTTCAAGAGTGCACCCTCTTCATCCTCCGTATCTGGAGTAAAGAGTTTCCTATACATGGTGACATACTGTGGGAGGTCATACAGAATCGGTCTTCACTGACTGAGCAACTGAGGGAACTCACTAAGTCGACCACACCCTGGCACAGGGGTGAGGCTCAGAGAAAACTATTTCATGCCACCAAGGAGGCATTGTCTGAAGAAACTACGTTGAAATATTTTGATACATCTAAGGAAACAGAATTGTCAGTGGATGCTAGCCCCACAGGGTGCTGTACAGTACTGTCACAAAACCAGCGGTGTGGTAAATGGGCTCCAGTGGCTTTTGCAAGTCAGGTGCTAATTGCCATAGAAGAGTGATACTCCCACATAGAGAAAGAGGCTATTGTGATACATTGGGGTGTCACAATTTTCATCTCTATCTATATGGCCATCCCTTCAGTGTGGCCACCGATCACTAGCCTCTAATCCCGCTATTCAAATGGTCCTCTTCAAAACCTCTACCTCGAAGTAGGTAAACTGCTACCTATAAGAAGTAGATCGTTCAACTTCAGAAATACAAATTTTCTGTGAACTACTGCCCAGAGTCACTGAATCCTACAGACTTCCTGCGGCCAGTCTAGAAGTGAAAGTGGCCATTAAGACTGAGAAGCATGTACAAGTTATAGTGCAAAGATCTGGTCCTAAGTTCATGTCTCTGGCAGAAATTCATGCAGCCACTGACTGGTGCCTCCAGATGGCTGTCCTTGCTGTGGAGAAAGGAAACAGGAGGATGCTGACAGACAACCCTGAAGCATAAATAACTCTTGAGTCATTGCACAGTGTGCGTAAGAAGGTAACAGTAATGCCAGAGGGGCTCCCCCTTGGAGGAAATTGACTGCTTACCAAGCAGTGCAGTGTGCTCATGTTGGGCATCAAGGAGTCGGTTTCTTGGACTAGAATAGATGGCAGAAGAAACCATTGAGAGGTGCATTCACTGTCAAGCAGCCAATCCCTACCATCCAACAGTCCTCACCATAACACATATCCCGCCCCATCTCTGAGTCAAGGTGAATGTGGAATATGGATCACTCCAAGATGGCTGCCACATGTTGGTTGACAGTTGACGATTACTATAAGTACCCTAATGTGGAAATAGTGAACTCCACGTCAGTTGATGATCTTATCCCAAAGCCAAAAGGCATTATCACTACGCATGGATTTTTTTTTAAAACGGAGAACTGATAATGGATCCCTGTTCAAGGGCCAAGATATATCAGAATATTGGTTGTCCCTAGGGATAAAGCATTTGAAGAAGCCTCAGTTGGCCCAACACTTCATAAAAACTGTCAAAACCTTTCTGAATTTCTCATGCTGCAGGTCACAGTGTGGAGCAGGCCATCAATGTGATTCAGCTGGAATATCATTTGACTCCTCATCCTACTAGCAGAAGAGTGCAGGCTCATCTGTGCCAAAAAGACTATAGTAAATGATGTAATCCTGCAGTATTCGTCATGGGATCCAGAATCCCCTAAAGATGAAGGAACTTTGGATCACTGAATAAGAAGGAATGATGGGTATATTTGATTTACTAGTAAGTCCCTAGTACAGTGCATTGTGTGTGCCCAGGATCTGTAAATCTAATGCTACTAGTGGGCCTGCAGCACTAGTTTTACCACCCACACGAGTAGCCTTTCTAAGGTGTCTCAGACCTGCCACTGCAGTGTCTGCATGCAGTTTTTACTGCCATGTTGAAGTGGCAAGTGCACCCACTTACCAGGCCCTAACCTTCCCTTGTCCTACATGTAACTTACTTCTAAGATAGGCCCAAAGTAGGCCCATGGGCAGGGTGCAGTGTATGTAAATGGTAGGCCATGTAGTAGTGTGCGTTACATGCCCTGATAGTGAAATACTGTGCATTTCGTTTTTCACTATTAAAAGGTTGTCTTTTCCATAGGTGATCATTGGAGCTGCCTTGAAAAAGATAGGGAAATGTAGTTTAGGTTCCCTGAGCTCAGAATTATTTAACAACATCTTTTAGTAGAGGTGGTTTTTAAACTGTGTGTTTGAAAACTGCAGTTTTAGAAAGTGGGCATTTTCTTGTTTAACCATTCTGTGTATTTGTGTGTTGACTGTCTAGGTTTGGAGTGACAGGAGCTGGGGACGTGCTTTCACTCTAGACTGTCACAAGGGGGGTTGAGGTATATCCTGTCTTTCCTGGGTGACTCATAACCAGGCTGAACAGATTTTCTGCATTTAGAGTGGTGGTAAGAGTTTTCACTAGCACCTGATAAGGCTGTGTCTGCTCTACACAATGCTGTCTCCGCCTCCTGTATTGAAGCTGGACTAGAGAGGACAGAACTGGTTTCTACGGAGCAAGAGGGACTTGCTTCCTAAAACTTCAAAGGGAAAAGAAGCATAAATATTGAGGCCCTGACCCCAAAACTTTAGAACACTTTTGGACTAAGGGCCCTGCCAAGAAGAAGAGATGGAAGGGCTGACAGGAGGAGTACTGCTCCTTTGTTGTTTGTTGCTTTGTTGGGTTGATTTGCAGTTGCTGCTATTGTCTTGAGCAGTGAAAGGACTGGATCAAACTTCTTTGAATACTGCTGTTAAAGTTTCTCCAAGGGCTTGAGGTAGAGCTTGCCTCAGGCACACCAGAGATTTCACTATCCTCTGGCTACCCGCATCTGGAACTGCGTGTTTCAGCTGCAATAGAGGAAAAAGCACCGATGCGGTCAATGGCGCTGCTGCTGGCTCGGTGACCTGTTGGCATTACAGAGAGCACTGCCCCGCTTTGTACTGCAACCTTGGTCTCACCGACGCTGCCACCGCAATCGAGCCGCTGCTTGCACCGTGACCTTAGGGCACCACACTTCACACCGCCTCACTTCACATCGCCGTCTTGCTATCCGTGATGACGGTGCTCCAAGCCGACATAGACGCCACTGCCTGCACCATGGCATGGGGGGCACAGCTCCTAAGTTACTCGACGCACTGCCCAGCCCACATCGCAGCCTTGGCCTACAGACACCAGCACCATCAACTGTAGATCAGCTACAGACGACAGCGCTTCAGCAACCCCACCACAGCTTAGATCGTGACCTGCCAGCATTGCCTCACTTTGCACCGCAGCCCTTGTCTAACAGACGCTGCTGGACACTGTCACCAAGCCGCTGCCTGCACCATGACTTGAGGGCACCCCACATGCCACACCGCTCAACTTTGCACGACACTGGGGCTCCTGACTTCAAACTCACGGAGTTCGATCTGAAATGTGTGCAACTTCAAGGGCCTGACAACTCCTGCACCGATCTCCAGAACCAACGCTGCCTCTCTGGAGCTCATTGCAAGGCCCAGGATGCCCTGCATTTCCAAGGTACTGATTGCCGGTCTTCCCAACACTGTAGCTGGCCCGCGATGCTGCAGTCAGCCTGAACTGCTGGATTTGTTTGTTCACGATGCAGTAATAGCCCCGGACAGAGCTATTGACTTCAAGGAACTGTATTTTAAGTCTATTTTTAGCTATATTGGTATTTTGATTACTGGATGTTGTATTTTTATCGTTTTGGTCTTGTTTTACACAGATAAATATGGGCTATTTTTCTAAAACTAGTGTGGTGTCCTTTTATAGTGTTTTCACTGTATTACTGTGTATTATGTGCAAATTCTTTACACATTGCATCTAAGATAAGCCTGACTGCTCGTGTCAAGCTACCAAGGGCGGGGGGAGTTGGGGGGTGAGCAGGGGTTATTTTAGAAGTGTAATCCCTCTTACCCTGACTAGAAGAAAGGGTCCCTACTTGGAAAGGGTACAAATATGCTAACCAGAGACCCCCATTTCTAACACATACGTACAGAGATTAATGGGTTGTTGTTGAATTACCCACTGAGCCATGTATCTATAATATGTATTTCTTGAGGTCCAGCCTTGAATGGGAGGGTGGCTAATTCAAAGTATAATTTGAATCAAAAATCCTCTGTCGTCTCAAAGATACAGAGATTTTGTTCAGTACATTTTGTGCCATTTTTGTGTTGTCTTCTGTTTATTGCATTTTGGGAGGAATTTAGTAGTTGAAGGTGTGACACTATGATTAAAGGTCCAGGTGTTCTCCTCCTCCTTTTGGTATACTTAATGGCAGCATTCATGAGGTGGAGTTAATTAATAAAATGGCGCATCCATGAGCTGCTCGCAGTTCCGGGCGACGCAGTTATCTAAACAACAGTGTGTCTTTTCAACTGTGCCAGAGCAGTTGTAGTTTGAATAGCTCCATCTAGAGTTGACAGGGGAATGGCAAGTTGCACAATATGTAAGCTAATACTGCCTACTAGAAAGTGAAATCTGCAATTAAGGAGACCATTCTGCAAATACACAATAGTTACTGTTATTGCATATGAAACTTGCACTGAGGAAAACATTTCACACATCTAGTGAAATTGCTGAGAAACTGCTGCATTCACTATAAGCTACATCTCTAGAAAGTGGAATTAAATACTTTCATCTAGACTAACGCCTAAGAAGGGCAAATACTGAAAACCAAATATCAATTTATATTAAGCTGCACACAACATTGAGAAACTTCATCTACTATTCACAACCACCGCAAATCCTCTTTGATCAGAGCTTTGGTTCACGAAAAGTGCCACCACAGTGGGTGGGTAAGCATATATTTTAACCTGCATCAGGCCTGCACTGACCACGTTCATTTTGCAGTGATTACCTCATCCACTAACACAGAGTATTTATTGACTGAATACGTGTTGTGTTGACTCGATGGAACTGCCGTTTATAGCACAAGTTTTTGGGGACTTTTGATATATTTATCGTGTCTTTGTATCTTTCACAATTGTTAAGGGTCCCAATGCTGGTGGCTAAAATTCCATTTCCATACCCATGGTTGTACTAATTCTCTTTTCTTTTTTAGGTCGAGCCTTGGAGGGCGCATGCGCTGTCTGGAAGACCTGCTGTATTCAATACAGGACTTTGCTCCTGCCTTCCTATTGGATCAATGCAGTATCATTCTTTTTTGCTGTCTCCTAATTAGTTCATGAAGCAATACCTCACCTCTTTCTTTTCTTTATGTGTTCTGGCTAGAACTATTTTTTCCTTTAATATGGCGGCCGCTCCTTGCTTATTATTTTACACAGCGTGCCACACAGAGGATACATCAAGCTGTCATGACAGAGGGGTGGCCTTTAACCCCTTAGCCGCGGCAGGAATTCCGCCGCGGCGCTGGGGGGGGTTTGGGGGCAGTTGCGGTGGCGCTGTGCTCGTGACGGAACCACTCCGTCACGAGCCACGGGTGAGCTGTGCTCATGACGGAGTGGTTCCGTCACGTCTCCGCCCACTGCGCTAATCGCCCGCACAGGCGGGGAATTAGCGCCGCGTGGGCGGAGCGGCCGCCAACGGCCACAGCATGACGGAACCACTCCCGTCATGAGCACACAACACCCGTGGCTCATGACGGAGTGGTTCCGTCATGAGCACAGAAAGGGTTAATGGGAGCCCGCAAGCATCCTGCTCGTCTTTGCTGCCAAGGTGAAATATTTTTTAAAATAATTGTTGTACTGCTATGCCGCGCTGTTTTCTTTTAATATGGCGGCCGCGCTTTGATTTTGTTTTAACAGGGCGCGCCACACAATGAATACAGCTCTTTGCTTTTGTTTTTACAGGGCACACCACACAGCGAATACAGCTCCTTGCTTTTGTTTTTACAGGGCGTGCCACACAGTGAATACAGCAGGGCTCAATCTTTGCTTGCGCTGCCATTCATTATGGGAGCTGGCCAGTGTCTAATGTCCTGGATACAGCCGGGTGCGAGCTTTGCTGCTACTGTCATTCCTCAATAATGGGGTGGCCTTCAATAGCAGCCCGCCAGCGTCTAGCTTGTCTTTGCTGGCAAGGTGACTCATGCTTCTTTATTCTAATTGCTGTACCATGGTACTCCACTCTTTATTCTTTTAATATGGCGGCCTCTCCTTGCCTTTGTTTATACAGGGCACGCCATACAGTGAACACAGAAAGCGCATGCTTTGCTCGTGCTGCCATTAATTATGGGAGCCCACCAGTGCAGGGGCGTAACACAGGCCCCCACATCCCCCGCTGTGCGGGGGGGCCTCCAGCTGCGAGGGGTCCCCTCAGCACAGCACTAAGGTCTGAGCGCTGCAGATAAAATACAGAGCGGGGGCCCCTCTGTGTACATTGCAGGGGGGCCCCATAAACTTTCGTTACGCCACTGCACCAGTGTCCTGCATGTTTTTGCCACCAGGCTGACACTTCGCATGCAGTCCTCCAATGCTACACAGTACTCGTGTCTGCACTTCATAAAATCTAGGTAGCAGAAAACACAGTTTAGCGGGAGAGGGGATATGTTATCACTAATCAGCAGCGTGGTAAACTAGGTAGCATTACTTATGAGTTTATTTTTATCATATTAAAAGCAAAACAAAATGTTCATAGCCAAAATCTTCAAAGCAATTAATTTCACTCAACAAGATTTCACGTGGCGTTACCTATTTGAATACAGACTTCTATTGTTAAAAGTGAGCACTGCGCCTAAATTGTGTGAATATTTTGTGTGACTTCATTGTTAAGTTGTCATGACTGCACCCGTTTTTGTGTACTTATTTCAGAGGTGAGTATGTGTAACCGAAAACACGATAAACATGCTGAATAACCCATTTCCTCCTCGGCAGCCATAAATAACTGTTTTTGTGTTGCGCCACCTACGTTAAGGTCATGTATGTCGAAATAATGATGATTATACACTTTCCTCTAACAGACAGGAAGACCAGGCTATGCAGTTCTGTTGACTTGCCTGGTGACGTTCTCTTAGTGGGTGTAGCATGATTAGCAGTACTGTTCCTAAGTCCAGATTGTGATGACTCCCACGGTATGTGTGCAGGATTAAACGTGCACTAAGGTAAACAAGTGTAATACTTTTTATCTCACATTTCTGTCAAATATAAAACAAGAATCAGCAGTTGATTACTCATTAAAAACGTGATTAACCTACAATTAACACTTAAAGACTTAGTTAAATCAACAGCATTTCCACTTATATAATGTGGGTTCAGTAACTATTTTAAAAGCGCAGCATTCTTTAATGGTACCAACGCACTTGAGGCAGATGCGCCAATTCCCCTTTTGGAAATATACTTGGACATTCTTTCTTTACTTCTGCGCCGCATTCAGAGAGATGCCAAAGGCATTGACCACTTCCTACACAAACTACATATCCCTCTCTATCTTGTTTTCTATCTATTCTGCGCAGCTCTCACTTATCTATTCACTATGCCACATAATTCCACAACACGAATACACGCCACACAATTTCACCCCACACAACTGCACAACTAACATTTCCAATACAACCCACATAATTACACGCCACACACATCCACTACACTCCAAACAAAACACATACATAAAATACATTTTTATTGACAACGCCAAAAGCTCAAAGTCTCGCAAATGCTAGACCTAATGCTTGTCAAATGAGTTGGCATAGTGACAAATTTGGCCTGACTTTTCACCTTCTGTAAAGGGACAGGATAGGCAGAAAAATGTTGACCCTCTTCCAAAATGTGGATTCAAATACCCCCTCTTAGCTTTTCACCTCATCCTTTGGGGACATGATTAAAAACATTAGGTCCACCAAGGATGGTTTTAACCTCTTTTCCTTACTTTACACTCTGCACCCCAAACACACACCTTCAAATACTCATTGGGCTACAAGTGATTTCATTCTACAAAGTGCTCATCTCCACGGAGAGTTGTAGCCCACACCATGGGCTTACGCTAGTGGTGTGAGAGGAATCCCTATGATGACGCATTCCACCTAAGGGTGGGTGAGGATTTTCGTTCTTAAAAATAAGGTTATGATTTTTAAGTTGGACATTGAGTCTAAATTGAGTCTTTTTTGGGGGGAAAGGCTCCATTTCCATTTTTGAAGACCACGAGTATCTATGTGGATTTTCCGCTACTCCAAAATCCAACTCGAACAAACTAGTCCATATTCCTACAGCCCAGGAGATCGATCGAGGCCAACCCTCAATGAGGTGAGACCACACACATACTATTGGCTCACCCCAGTAGAAAGTTATGAAGGCTCAGGACGGAAAAAGTTTACCTTGGGTCTTTAAAACTTTTCTGAAAATAAAATATTTTCATTAGCAAGGCTGAAAGCTGCAATTGAGCCTGGCTCCACAAGGCCAGATTACTCTTTATTGTGATCACAGAGTCCTTGCAAACTTCAAACTCAAGAGATCTGAGTGGTGCAAAACAGAAACATTTAGCCACTGAGACTGTCTTCTTCACTTAAGCTTGGCAACTTGGCCCAGTCCTCCAGAGAATAATATTTTCAAAGTACCAACCTTTCTCAAAGGGTGTACAACTTCTTTTCTGGTGTTCCAAACACCACCAAACATTCAGAGAAGGTCATCCAGCCATGGGTTAAATTATAAAAAGGCTTTTCCCCACTATAAGTTCAGTTCATAGCCAAAATAGTAATAACCCCTGGTCTTGCTGTTTTTCCCATTATACCACAACTGTTTCTGTCATTATGAGCTTTCACTCCTTTACAGTCTTAGGAAAGAAGCTCAGCAGGTGACAGGCTTCTCGCAGTCAGGACCTGGATCTGTTTTGCAAGAGGGTAGTTCTTTTTGCCGTCAGAACAGTTTTGAGGAACAAAAATTCAAGGTTCAACCAGGTCTGCCTTTGGCACTTCCTATGAGAGGATGGGCTGTCTCAGAATGCCATGTGCTGCATGAAAAAGTCACTGTTTTGAAGCCACAAGACAAACATGTACATACACATGAATGTGTGTGCTTATACAGCAATAAAGTGATTAGCTGATTGCAGCTGAAGGGAATGGGCAGCAAAACTATGTTTGAGGAGTCATGAGAGAGCAAGCCTGCTCAGCCCCTTGTACGTAAACAGAATAGCAAAGGAGGGTGCAGCTGATACCATCTGTTGGTTGTCTTCTTGAGCAGTGTGCAGATGCCTGTGAGAGGAGGCAAAGTGGGTGTGCATTTAAGGCTTGAGCTGCATCAAACCACAGGGTGATGCAGGTAAAGGATACTGGGATGCTTTGAGTGGCCTGAGCTGGATGAATGCATCTCACGCAGACCATTGCCCACACACTGCACAGGAATGATGCTATGCTGTGACTGGTAAATGAGTACCACTGAGCTGGCTGATGACATTTAATATTTAAAGTGTTGACATAACTGCAAGACTATTCTTACAAGCAGCACAAAAAACACAAGTGATGCGTGTGCACATTCACATCTATATCTATGTGCTAGGTGTGAAAAATGATGTTTGAGATGGTGATATCTCTTTTTTTCATGTTGTAGTCAGCGGTCCCAGTCACAATGCCCACCCCTGACTGAAGTTAGGCTTTTTCCCTGGATGTAACCTCCAAATTATCCCATCTGTTGAATATATTTCAGTGGAAGGCTCAAGAAAACCAGTACTTTAATTTCCTCATGAAACTGTGTAAGTTGAAAACTTTTACTTGCATTTAGCCTCATAATAATATTGAAATGTGCTTTAACGTTAATGTACAAAATATGTGTCAATTTAGTGGTTAGAAAAAAGTGCATTCTTTATTAGATGTATCACACAGAAAATGCGGTTCATTTTTGCAGGAGGCTCCCATTTCTACCATTCTTTCACAACTAGGCCTCAAAATTATTCTTATTCTTTACTGTCCCTTTAATAAAAAGAAATAGTTTTCTTTCATGCTGAATTTAACGTTAAAATTGAACTGTAAAACTTGACATTGTCGTGAAATATGTTTGCTGCAAAACATATTTAATTTCACCTTACACCATATGATTTCATCATATTTAGATAGATTTCTCTGCCACATATTTATAATGAACAAAAATGAAATGAAAGAAAATTCTTGCTATAGCTCTGTTTTGTATGATCTAACCAGGACATACCAGATATTAATGTTTCATTTCATAGACCAGCCCATTGTTACACAATGCGCACTGAACCACCGACAGAGTAGAGTTGCTAAAGGTTCTTATGAAAACCTTCCTAGCTGTATCTTTTATAAAATGTTGTAGTCTCCTATCAAACATGTTGACATGGAGGTTTACTGTGGGAATCAAGGAAGAAGGTGAAGACCATCAGAAGATACTCTCCCATTGGTCGGGGATGGATCAACAGTTCGAGTTTGCAACATGGTTTGTGCTTTTCTATGCAGTACGTGTTCCTAGTTAGAGGGGCAACACATTTTATGCACACCTTCCCTGCCATGCCTGTTAGCACTTTACTGTGCCAATCTTGTTCCCGATTGGTGTAAGCTACTGCTAACGGTGATTTTCCTTACCTTTTGTGAGGAGACCTTCCGTCTTTATGCTAATCATAGCTCAGGAATAGCTAAGGACTTGGTTGAGTTTTCAGAACTACTCTTTATGAGGAGTTCGACCTTCCATAGCTATTAGCCTTTTACTACATTTTGATTGCTCTTTTCCAATCAAACTCTTTATGTGTTATTCTGACGTTAGGTTAGGTCCCTTTAGATTAAGATAGAGACTAATTTGCTTATGGAAAATGCTGTTATTTTAAATATGGTCTCTAATAAAATTATTTTATATTTCTGTAAGCATACTTATCTAAGTAACCTGAAAAAAAGAACACAAATACAAATGAATCTCTTTAATGAGAAATAAAGCTTTTAAAAACGTCATCAAACTTCTCATCATTGACTGAACATCAAATGCTGTGAGTTGATTATTTTAGCAATACATTCAGGTTGTGCTCCCGTCTACCACGGTGGCAAAGATTTGTGTACCAAGAGATTAAATCCTCGTGGAAATTGGCATTCCACTAAGTACGCCTTAAAGGGGATCTGGTTACAACATTTTGAAGAGATTTCTGCGCTAGCAAATCCTTTGGAAGGCTGAGAGCTATACATGCAACAATACGTATGAAGATGGGGGATGATATGGAAATGTGGGTCTATTGAGTCACTGGTGGGCTGACTGATCTACGATAGTGGGCTGTGCATTCAGAAAAGAGAGATCTACTGGTAAAGAGTTATGAAATCTGAAATTATTGTTAATGAACAAAGTTAAGGTTGCAAAAGGTAGGTTGGTTGGTGTACAGAACAATACACCATCCTCTATTGGAGACACTCTTATATCACCATCTACAAATACATTCTTATTGCCGAAGAGCCAGTTTAAAAAGAGGACAACGGTTTATAGGTAATCTTTTTGCAAAAACATATATACTAGATCGCCTCATCTTGACCCCTTCATTTACCCAATTTGCATTCACTAGATCTTCCCAGATTATATGTGCCCTCCTCCTTTAAGTTTGCACCAGATGATACTTTCAAGATGTCCCTTCCACTACCACCCCTATTCTATCTTGGCTTCCCTCTTCTACGACCTCCTCATGTACTTTCCTTTACCCTAGAAAATCTCCACCTGACACTTTTGCCAACCTAGCCTCCTCTCAATGTATGCTTCCACCTGTTCCCCAAAAGCTGGGACAACATGAACAGTCTCTGTAATTTGTCATATCCTAATAATCACCACTTTCAATGAAAAGAGAGGTACCCCAAGCAACCTCTATTAGATGAGTATACCACACAGCCAACTACCTAGTCACAGCACTTGCTATCTTGCCTTCGAAAGGGGACTCATTATATAGGGGAAAGGACCTTTTAGCCACTAAAATCTCCAAGATTATTATACCAATGAATAAAGCTGTAAAATTCCTGCAGTGGAATGATCGAAGCTTGGTACACAAATCACTTGTGTCTACGCATTCACACCCTAGACCCAGTGATTTACTATGCTTGCAGAGAACTGCTGCTTCTTTTCTACCTGGGGAGATTAATGCCCTTTTTGGTAGACTAGTTCTCTGAAACTCAGGAACCGCTTATATAACATGAGACTGTAAACTCCAATGTTCACATCTCTAATGATAAACATCCCGAACTTAGCTGGACCCCCTCAAACATGTCTCAAAAAGAAAAATTAAATAGAATAATGTTATTGAGATCCCTCTTGTCTCTCCTTATGAGGTGAAGTGTTCTCAGCCTAGTTAAGAGAAGAGGAATATTACACAAGTGTGGATCTAAGGTCAAATACAGACTAGAGTATGATGATGCAATTGTTGATAATTCTGTTGCACCAACGATTCTGATAGAAGATTCATAACCTAACATGGATCTACTCATTACATTGGATCGCTCCATTGTGTGTCTTGAAAGGGAAGATAACATTTGAGGTGAAGTAGCTCTGACTCGCAGATACTCTATTCCCCTGGCATGTAGTGGCCTCTGACTCTTTGCTCAAGCTTCAATATCTTACTCTGGAACTCAAATCTATAGCCTCCAAACCCACCAGAATCCATATTATTTACCATCCACTGGGAGAGACAATTTTGTGTCAACCACTGCATGGAATTTAAAACTTTCCAAATAATTTTGTCCAATGACAAACAATGTTGCTGGTGACTTCAACCTTCACTAGGGTAATCTCAAAGTCTGCTTGTCCTCTTCCACCTTCCAGTAAAGGAATGGAACTGATCAAAGGAGCCACCTTTGATTTTATCATGATGTTCTAGAGGAGGACCCAATTGTGGATTTTTTGATCACTATCAAATTCCTTTCTCTTTTAGCTTAACAAAAAAGACCATGGCTGGCCTAACAGAGAGACAGGAAAAGTGGGGTTGTGACCCGAATAATATCAACCAGCATGATCTTGCCACCAGCCAAATAACTGAACTCCCTAGGTTTCCACGGAATCAGGATGAGAATAATGCTATTAATGGACAAGTTACTTACCTTCGGTAATGCCTTATCTGGTAGAGACATGATCTAGCCGCAGATTCCTTACCTTTGAACTTCCAGGCGTCAGGCTGGATCCGGAAGATTTTTCGCAGCAGTACTCCTGCACGCCGGTAGGTGGAGAAGTCGACTCAGCATGACGCTGTCGGTGCCGTGTCCATCATCGTCGTGACATCCGCGTCGTCAATATACACCGCCACTCCGGAGCGCGGACGTCAGTACTGTTTATGACTTTCACTGCCAGAAGGGCAAAGCCATGAAGCGACTGATCATGGTGTGTTAATAAATGAACAACTAGGGCCCTGAAGGGGAACATTCCTGTCACTTCCACAGTGCGGGGAGGATGGGTGGGTCGGTAAGGAATCTGCAGCTAGATCATGTCTCTACCAGATAAGGCTTTGCAGAAGGTAAGTCATTTGTTCATCTAATCGAGACATCTAGTTGCAGATTTCTTACCTTTGAACAGATACCCAAGCAATACCATCCCCGGAGGGACTGCGGAATGGCTTAGACCAGAAAATCCTGTAATACAGAGTGACCAAACAGGCCTTCTCTGCAAACCTGAGAATCCAGGCAGTAGTATCTGGCGAACGTGTGCAGAGATGCCCACGTGGCAGCTTGACATATGTCAGAGACAGGAACATCACGCTCAAGAGCCAAGGTGGCCGCCTTTGCCCTGGTAGAATGGGCCCAGAGCTCTTCAGGAGGATCCTTCTTTGCTAAGGCATAACTAATTTTAATGCAGAGGTTGACCCATCAGGATATAGTTCTCTTCTGGACAGCTCAGCCTTTCTTTGCACCCACGTATCCAATAAAGAGTTGGTCCTCCATCCAGAACTCTTTGGTTCGATCAAGGTAGTTTGCGGTCCAGACGATGGAGACGTTCCTCTTCTTTGGAAGGATACAGGGGAGCATAGAAAGTGGAAAGGGTGACCGACTGTCCCAGGTGGAAGGGGTCTTAGGCAGAAAGGATGCCCTAGTCCAAAGTACTACCTTGTCCGGAAAGATCGTCAGGTAAGGAGGCAGTTCACTCACTCTCCTGGCAGAGGTTATTGCCACCCAAAAAGCTGTCTTGATGGTGTGAAACTGCAGAGGGCAGTTATGCAGCGGCTCAAATGGCACACACATCAGAAAAGTAAGCACCAAGATAAGGCCCCACTGAAGCTGGATGAAAGGTGAAGGGGGTACAAATGAGTTATCCCCTTCAAAAACCTCTGCACTAGAGGAGATTTGAATAGAGAGGGCTGATCAGGCAGCTGAAGAAAAGAAGGGCCGAAAGTTAGCCCTTCAAAGTGCCCAGAGCAGAGCCCTGCTGGGCAAAGAAGAGAATAAACATGAGGACTTGAGATAAGGGAGCAGATAAAGGGTCAACAGACCTGTCATAACAATGTTTACAAAATTAATTGCATTGGCAGGTGTATACCGATTTTGTAGAGGGATGCCTGGTTGCCAAAATAACTTCACAGACTTCGTGGGGAAGGTCAAAAGCTGTCAACTGTCGCCTCTCAATCTCCACGCAAGGAGGCAGAGAGTGGACAGGTTCGGGTGGAGAATCCTCCCCTGCTGCTGCGACAGAACATCCTCCCGAAGAAGCAGCCTGACCAGAGGATCGATGCTCATTTCCAGAAGCTTGGGATCCCAAACTCTCCGTGCCCGGTCCGGAGCCACAAGAATAACTTGTGCCCGGTCGCTCTTGATCTTCTCGAGCACTCTGGGCAGGAGTGGTATGGGCGGAAAGGCGTAAAGGAGGCCTGAGCTTCACTGGTGGCAAAAAGCATCGCTGAGCGAGAGCCCCCTTAGAAACTCCAAAGCACAAAACAGCTGACGTCGCGCGTACTCTTTGGAGGTATTCCTGGAACTCTTTGGTTCGATCAAGGTAGTTTGGGATCCAGACAATGGAGACGTTCCTCTTCCTTGGAAGGATGCGGGGGGCATGTAAGGTGGGAAGGGTGACTGACTGTCCCAGGTGGAAGGGGTCGTAGGCAGAAAGGATGCCCTAGTCCGGAGTACTACCTTGTCCGGAAAGATAGTCAGGTAAGGAGGCTGGGAGGACAGAGCCTGCAGTTCACTCACTCTCCTGGCAGAGGTTACTGCCACCAAAAAAGCTGTCTTGATGGTGCGCAACTGCAGAGGGCAGTTATGCAGCGGCTCAAATAGCACACACATCAGGAAAGTAAGCAACAAGTTAAGGTCCCACTGAAGCATGATGAAAGGTGAACCCCTTTAAAAACCTCTGCACTAGAGGAGATTTGAACAGAGAAGGCTCATCAGGCAGCCGAAGAAAAGAAGGGCCGAAAGATAGCCCTTCAAAGTGACCAGAGCAGAGCCCTGCTGGGCCAAGGGGAGAATAAACAGGAGGACTTGAGATAAGGGAGCAGATAAAGGGTCAACAGACCTGTCTTAACAATGTTTACAAAATTAGTTCCATCGGCAGGCGTATACCTATTTTGTAGAGGGATGCCTGGCTGCCAAAATAATCTCACAGACTTCGGGGGGGAAAGTCAAAAGCTGTCAACTGTCGCCGCTCAATCTCCACGCAAGGAGGCGGAGAGTGGACAGGTTCGGGTGGAGAACCCTCCACTGCTGCTGCGACAGAAGATCCTCCCGAAGAAGCAACCTGACCAGAGGATCGATGCTCATATCCAGAAGTTTGGGATAGAAAACTCTCCGTGCCCAGTCCGGAGCCACAAGAATACCTTGTGCCCGGTCGCTCCTGATCTTCTCGAGCACTCTGGGCAGGAGTGGTATGGGCGGAAAGGTGTATAGGAGGCCTGAGCTTCACTCGCGGCAAAAAGCGTCGCTGAGCGAGAGCCGCCTTAGAAACTCCAATGCGCAAAACAGCTGACGTTGCGCGTTCTCTTCGGAGGCAAACAGATCTAACCAAGGCTTTACCCACCACTGAAAAAGACCTGGTGCCACCTCCGGACGAAGACGTCATTCGTGATCCGTAAGGCACCTTCAGTTGAGCTCGTCTGCCCTGGCGTTCAGAGAACTGGCCAGGTGTTGAACCACCTGGGAAATGCCCTGACGTTCCAGCCAAGTCCAGAGACGTAGGGCCTCTTGACAAAGAGTCCACAATCCCACTCCGCCCTGTTTGTTGCATTGTCACATGGCGGTAGTGTTGTCTGTTAACACTTGCACGATCCTTCCCTTTATTGATGGCAAAAAGGCTTTCCGTGCCAGCAGGATCGGATCGCCTGAAGCTCCAAGAGATTGTTATGGAGCTGGGCTTGTGCCGGAGACCAGAGTCCTCTGATCTCCACCTTCCCCAGATGGCCACCCCATCCCAGAAGGGACGCATCCGTCACTACTGTGAGATGTGGGTGGGGAAGGGAGAGGGGTCTGCCCCTGAACTAATCGCGGTCCGTTATCCACCACTGCAGGTCTTTCGCAGTGCCCTCTGAAATCTGAAGCGGGTCGGTGAGATTTCCTCAATGCTGTGCCCATTGGAACTTCAGGTCCCACTGCAGGGCCTGCATGTGCACGTGTCACGAGCAGATTGCAGGAGGCCATGAGGCCCAACAGCCTCGGAGTCATTAGACATCAACAAGTCCTGTGCACACGCATATGAGTGAAAAACAATACAGAGAAGTGAGCTTATAGCAAATACTGAAAGACAAAGGTGTTTTTTTCTTTGATTCTTGCTTTATAATGATTTATTGTTTCGTGAGCCAGCCAACACGTGTTTCGTCAATTGGGTGAGAATCCTTGACTTCATCAGGGCTGTAATGGAGTGAAATGAGACCTTGGACCTTACAACTGGTGATAATTCCAACCCAGTGGGTCCTGAGGTATAGCTGTGGTGACAAAATATTTTCTTTCTACCTGATATCTGTGTATCTTATGAGTAAGGTACTGCAATTATTTATCAAGCCGTAGTGTCTCTCTTGTGGTGTAATATGCCACGTTTCTATCTCTCATTCAGAATCAAAACCAAAAGCCTCATTTTAGGCCAGACCAAGTAAGTACGGCACCATCCGCCGTACAACAGAAGCTCAAGCGAGTACGTCCTAGCCCTCTCGAGTGTCCGGATATCCGGTTAGACAAGGCGTTTCGATTTTGAACGAGAGATAGAAACGTGGCATATTACACCACGAGAGAGACACTACGGCTTGATAAATAATTGCAGTACCTTGTGGGATTCGAGTCAAATATGTGTAGTTAGCATTATGTATCTTAGACTGTATCTCTACTCCATAAGCGTCGAGGACTGCTGTATAAAGTAACTCCTCTGGTTTACGTGTCCTGCATGATAGAAAGGCCCGAAAAGCCATACTGTGGCCATCTTGATTCATGAACAGTCGTACCTCAGATCACGTGTCTCTCTCTCTCTCTCTGCCCTCCCTTCTGCATGATTTAGCTCGTACCAGCCTAAAGACAGGATTTATTGTATTTACGGCCGAGGCCCAAGGTCACATCTGCAGTAGGGAGTACTAAGCTAAATTCCTCTGTGCCCGAGACGAAAGGGAGTCACCCGGCCGACCTTCTTTGAACGAGATAGTAACCTTATACGGGCAGATGGTATGAGCTCATTCAGGAGCTCTAGGACTAACTGGTACTTTTCCACTTGCAATGCTTTGTATGCTGAATCTGTAATGTATATAAGTGTGGTTCTGTCAAGGAGCCAGCAGTCTTCTTCGGCACACCTGCTGGGTGAGGTTCGATGAGGCTCCTCTATGTAGAGTTCTGTTGTGGCCAATAAACGCTTGAACCTTCTACGTTGCCAACTGCTTATTATTGACTTGATATTGCGGGCCACTGGTAACTGTGGCCCTTGGGATTACTATTAGATTACTTCAGTTGGCGACCACGAAGGGACCCCGTGACAGGGTCTTCTCCCTCCCCGTAAACGGGTGAGAGGATCGGGGGCGTCTAGGCCGGGTGGGCGGAGGGGAGTCTACGTCCGCTCCGCGCTCCCGCTCGGGGCACCCTCTGCTGCTAGTGACCCTTCACCGGGGTCCTACGGGCTTGACCCAGGAGCTGACCGTATTGGTGGTAAGAAGTTGGCAGCGGAGAACGAACATTCGTACCTGGGTGCACCCGGTGAGTAATTTGTTTGTTTGAAACATGCGCTGTTGAGCGGTGCATTGGTTTGAAGCACGAGCTGTTGACCTGTGCATCTGGAACAGTTAACTGTATTTGATTTGAGGGGTAGTGAGTACCCTAGGAGAATTACGGAGGTCTTGCAGGGTGGTCCAGTAGGGACTGACTGTAGAGACTCCGCGGATCCTTTGTGACGGCCTGTTGTGATCGTGTTGATCCTTTTTGAATAATTCTCCACGAACGGGAGTCGACGGGCTCTGTTTGTTTGTTTGGATGCATCAAATTTTGATAGGGTGAACTGCAGAAAGTAATGTCGACATACATGTTATTTGTGGTGTAAAGTCTGTTATATGGTATTTGTGTTTGTCTAACTAACCAACATGTCATGTTTCAGCAAATTGAATTGTTTTGGTTGTTGTTGTCGGACCAGCGACTCTCGGTTGGCCGAAAATCAGCCTGCCCCCCCGGAGGGCAGCCCCAGCCATTTCATGTATGTGAAGCACGGAATTGCCCCCATATTGTTCAACACCCTGTGGCACAAGTATACAAAAGGTAATGAAGAGTTGCAGTGACCGAAGACTGGTTCCTTTGACGAAAAGAAAGTTGCCTTTTTACAGGAGCAACTATTCTCCAGGCGCAGTAGACAATCTATGTTTGATGCCTTAAACGCCTGGCAGAAAGAGGCCAAGCAAAGACGGATGAGGGGGGAGAAGTTGGCGAGAGCCAAGGCAGGACAGACTGTAACTCAGAAAGCTGTAGCCTATGACAGAGCAAGGGTAGAGAAAGGAATCGATTGTATGAATCGTGAGTTTAGATTAAAAGTTGACAAAAGTTATGTGGCCCGACCCAATGCAGAAGATGAGATAGAAGACCTGCTGGACATGCGACCGCCACCCCCGTATGTCCCGCAACGGTTGTATCCGGAGGTAACAGCCGCTGTCGTATCGGCCGGAGCACAGGCTGTTGACCCCGCGCCAGCGCCAGTTGCCTCTCCAGCAACTTCAGTCACGTCAGCGCCTCAGCCCCCCTCCCTTGAGCCGGTCATTGATCATTCTCGGCTGTCCTCCTCTGTCTCGGAAAGTATGGCCCTATGGCCCAATTTGCTGTCGGCCTCGACAGCTGAAGCTCCACAGCTGTCACCGGGGGCCATGTATTCCCCCTCCGCCCTGACCTCTTCCTCCGCGAGTGCAACCCCTTTCGCAGCTGTTTCAACTCCAGTACATCCGACCGGTTCACTAGATGGTAGGAAGTTGTTCACTCGATCAGCCTTAGGAACCGGGGAGAAGGAGGCCATTGCAGTCCAGGCATCCCAGTGGATGCGGCAACCCATCTATACCCTGACCGACATATGGAACACCATGCGAGATTATGAACCGGTAATGCAGCAGCACGCGTTGGCCCATATGGCCCAACGCCTCATCTCATTGTGGGAACAAGCCTATAAAGAGGACAGAGCTCCGGCCATCCTATATGATATTTGCACTCAGGCCCATAGATCTCATCTGAGTCCAGAAGCGGTGTATGGGAACGTGAACACCTTAGTCAGTTACAGAATGCGCCTGCCCGCAGCTAGCTCTGTAGGGGTACAGCAATTCCCGATGCGTGAGGTGCACCCTATTTATCACCCCGAAGTAACCAAGATAATAGACGCACAAGGAGCGGTCACCCGCCCAAGGGTAGCCGCCCGTTTTCAGGAACAATGGGTATATACCCCCTGGAAACGTAGTGAGGTACTTTCTTTGAAAACTCAGTTGCCTGACCCCAGGAAGAACCCTACCGCATATTATAAGGAACTGACAGAAGCCGCCTCCTCGGCGGTGATGACACTGGCTGACATTGAGCTATTCTTTGCTTTATTGGTACCGGTGGACATATGGCGGCAGGTACATGACCAGGATCATGTGGCGGAGTTCGGAGGAACATGGGAACAATTGAGAGACTGGGACAGGGATCGTAAGCCAGGAGATAAACCTAGAAGTGAGATATTGGCTTTACATGAGAAAATAATAACCTATATGCATTCCCTAATTCCCCCCAGGAAGGTGGATTGGGACAAATTGACTGCATGTAAGCAGAAGAAAGACGAGAACGTGTCCGACTTCTTCACGAGGTTCGAGGGAGTTTTTATTGATTTTAGTGGGCAAGATCTGTCTAAGGAGGGTGGCATACGTCTGTTTGTCAACAGGTTTGTAACTAACCTGTTGCCTGAGATATCGGCCCGACTTCAGGCTGCGGAGAGTACCTGGACTACATCAACCCCCTCGACTATTCTGAGCATGGCCCAATACTATGAGCATCGGGAGAACGAGAGTAAGGAGAAGACGGAAAAGAGATCGAAGGACTTGAAAACTAGGGTTTTGTTACAGCAAGTTGAGAGGGGACGCGGTAGGGTAGGGGAACACAGAATTTCGCCCCACGAGGGGCGGGGCTCGGACAGGGTGTAGGACGAACTGATTTAGGAATAAATCAGTGTGCCTTCTGTAGGCAGGAAGGGCACTGGCGAGCTCAGTGTCCGTTGCCGCAGGCACAGAGCGGGGTTTCGAGGGGTCAAGGAAGAGGCCGCAGCAGTGGTCGGCGAGGTGGATATACGAGACAAGACGGGGTTGGGCAAGGTGAGGATAGCCAGAATTGTTTTGACCATGGTCGAGGAAAACAGTACTATAACGAAGGATGTGTAAGTAATGACTCGGCAGGCTACAGTGAGGCATAGGGAAGCCGAGGACAGAGTGGGGGACGCGTGTCAATTCCGATCGATCAAAACGGACCTTATGTACATGCTCGTTTAATGGATGCATCAGGTAAGTTTCTAGTTGACACAGGGGCTATGAATAGTTCTGTTTCACATGCCCTTGTCCCTGGGGCTGCTCTGTCTGGCCAGAATAATGTGTCTGTCGGTTTCTCCGGAACTCCAGTGGTAAGCCCCATCTCCCAACCTCTTTCTCTGAACTTGGGGCCGATTTCAATTGACTCACATTTCCTTCTGAATTCACAATGTGGGGAGAATCTTTTGGGTATGGACATACTGGTGAGGCTGTATGCCCGCATTTATTGCTCTCCTGATGGTGTCTACTTAACGATTAGGAAACCCTTACCTCCCTCTGCACAATGTTTCTCTAAAACGGACCCTTTGCCCCCTGAGCTCGCCAAGATTCCACAGAGTCTCTGGGCTACTGGAGATACTGATGTAGGGTTGTTGAGCATACCACCCATTTCGATCACTCTGAAACAAAATGCTCGATTACCCAGAGTTCCGCAGTATAAAATTGCCCCCGCAGGGGAGCGGGCATTACTATCCATTGTCCACGATTTGATCCGCATGGGGGTGGTGGAAGAGACGGTTTCTAACACGTGCAACAGCCCTATTCTTCCTATTCATAAACGTGCCCCGATAGATCAGAGTCCTGATTATGCTGATACTTATCGTTTTTTGATCGACCTGCGAGAAATCAACAAGATTGTTGTACCCCAATATCCTGTAGTGCCTGACATCACTACTATCCTGACTATGATTCCCCCGACGGCTAGATTTTTCTCTGTCATTGATTTGAAGAACGCTTTTTTCAGTATTCCCATACATCAAGATAGCCGTTATCTTTTCGGATTCTCCTTAGGGGGTCGCAGCTTCAGATGTTGTCGCGCCCCACAGGGCTATACAGAGAGTCCTAGTATTTATAGCCAAGCGCTTAAAACGTTGTTGGACACATTAACCTTGCCACCCGGTAACGTTTTGGTGCAGTATGTGGATGATTTTCTCGTGGCCTCTGATACGGAGCATGGTTGCCGACTGGGGACGTCTGCCTTGTTACAGCACCTGGCAGACCACGGTAATAAAGTTTCGTTGTCTAAATTTCAATATTGTCGACCGGAGGTGACCTATCTCGGTCATCTCCTGTCGAAGGAGGGACGACGGCTAACCCCTGATCGTATTCTAACCATATCTAACATGCCTGTTCCTTGCACGCAACGTGATGTCCGCGCTTTGCTTGGTATAACTTCTTACTGTCGCCAATGGATCCCTAACTATTCCCTATTGACTAAACCTTTCTTGCATCTAACGACTAAAGATGTGCATGAACCTTTACCTTGGACATCTGAATGTCAGAATGCTTTTGTTGCTCTGAAATCTGCTCTTTGCTCTGCTCCCGTGCTTGGCACCCCTGATTACCGGAAGCCTTTTGTACTCTATGTGCATGAGGTGGACGGTTGCTCGCTTTCAGTGTTAACACAAGGATTTGGTGGTAAGCAAAGACCTTGTGCATACTTTTCGGCGGTATTGGATAATGTCGCCAGGGCACTTCCCAGTTGTCTGAGAGCCACGGCTGCGGTTGCAGGGGCGATCCGACAATCGGAAGGGCTTGTCCTGAATACGGACCTGACAATAATGATGCCCCACGCTTTGGACATATTATTGAACAGGACGCAGACTCAGCACTTAACTAGTGCGCGTCTTACGGGGTACGAATTGACCCTGTTTGCACCACACATTACTATAAAACGTTGTGTCACCTTGAACCCTGCTACGTTACTACCCCTCCCCCCGGAGGATCATAGTCAAGATATACATGATTGCATATTTCGGACAGAAGAGGAAACGAAGGGGCGGATAGAT
The DNA here is from genome assembly GCF_964204655.1 of Triturus cristatus. Taxonomy (NCBI): domain Eukaryota; kingdom Metazoa; phylum Chordata; class Amphibia; order Caudata; family Salamandridae; genus Triturus; species Triturus cristatus. Next base: position 680,971,153 of record NC_140583.1, read on the forward strand.
TTGACAGACATTCCCTTATCTGACCCTCAAGGGGAATTGTACGTTGATGGCTCATGTTTTCGGTTACCCAATGGCACTACGACTGCTGCTTATGCGATAACCACGTTGCAAACAATAGTTGAGACGGCTAAGGTACCTTATCAATCGGCCCAGGCAGCCGAGTTAGTCGCATTACTAAGGGCTTGTGAATTGGGTGAAGGGTTGAGGATAAATGTCTACACCGATAGCCAGTATGCCTTCGGCGTAGCACATAGCTTTGGAAGATTGTGGGCGGAGAGAGGTTTCCTTACATCCCATGGGCAAAAGATACAGAATGGTCAATTGGTGTTGAGGTTGTTAGCCGCCCTGACCCTGCCCCAAGCCATAGCAGTTGTTAAGTGCAGTGCGCACAAAGCAATAGTTGATGATGTGGGTAAGGGTAATTCCTTCGCGGACAGAATCGCTAAAGAGACTGCCCAATCCAATACCACTTCCATGTTTGTAACAAGTTCGTATAACGGGATGATAGAGGCGGAGGCATTCAGTAACACTATAGACAGCGTAAGAGACTTGCAATCCGAAGCGACCCCTGAAGAACTACAATACTGGCAAGAGCAGATAGGGAAGCTGGATGACAATGGATGCTGGATTGATCTGTCAGAAAGATGTAGGTGGCTGCTACCGAACGCCTTTGTGACTGCAGTTGTGTCCATGGCACACTGTCCGGCACATGTGGGAATTCAAGGTATTTGCGCAATCCTGGATCCTGTATGGTATAATACCAACATCCACAGGACTGCGAAGCATCTAGTTCAGAATTGCATGATTTGTCTACAGCATAACCCGGGGGGTAGTATCCCTGTTTTGACTGGCAGCTTCGCGCCACCCACCCTACCTTTTGAGGTACTACAAATGTACTTCATTCAGTTTGAACGGGTTAATAATCTTAAGTACGTTTTGGTGGTGGTCTGTACGTTTAGCAAGTGGGTGGAGGCGTACCCTACCAAGGAAAATACTGCCTTAGCCACCGCGAAGGCCTTGGTAAAAGAGTTCTTTCCCCGCTATGGGATACCCCGGGTGATTTGGAGTGACAATGGGAAACATTTCAATCCCGATCTGGTTAAACATGTTTGCAAGGGCCTGGCAATACAGCAGAAGTTTCATGCGGCTCGCCACCCCCAATCAGCAGGATTGGTGGAAAAATATAATGGAATCCTTAAATTAAAGTTGGCCAAGCTGCAGGACACGACAGGTCTAAAGTGGCCCGATCTCTTACCTCTGGCTTTACTATCTGTAAGGACCACTCCTCACTCCCGTAGTGGAATATCGCCATATGAGGTGATATTTGGTAGGCCCGCTAATGTATGGGGCGTGCCGCGACCAAAATCCCTTAGAGACATCGAGTACCCTATGTTGGCAGATTACCTTTATGCACTAACTAAAGATCTTCGTTCCATTCATCAACAGATAACTGCAGTGCTGCAGCCTCTGCCGGAGGGTCCCGGACACGGCGTGGAGCCTGGACAGTGGGTTCTGGTTCGGAACTACCAACGGAAATCGAGTCTAGACCCACGCTGGACCAAGCCTTTCCAGGTGCTTCTGGCCACAAGGACGGCTGTGAAGGTCGAAGGGAAGCGGCATTGGATCCATGTGTCTCACCTGAAGAAGGTCCCCCTTCCCTTGCCGGATGACCAACGGGACCAAAGTGAGGTGTTGAGACACGAAAGCGACAAGTCAGCCGAAGAGTCACCTTCCCCGGACGCCCGAGGAGAAACGGATGGGCGAGAGGAGGGTGTCGTAAGTTCGGCGACATCTGTAAGAGGTAATCAGGCAACTGGGGCTACAACGGGTGACAAGAGAAGTCACACACCCAGTCCTTTACCTGACCCCACTGTGCCTGTTCTTTTCATTAATCCTGAAACACCGGGTCCTGTTCGCTATAACCTGCGGCCCCGACCAAAAGCAAAGATCCCAGGCTCGGGCTAGAGAATGAGAGCGAGAGACCTGGGCAGCCTCTGGGAATAAGTAAAAACACTGGACTGAACCCGTTGAGAGCTTGGAACTTTTTGATATTGCTCTGTTCAGAAAGAAGATAGAGACATTGGTTGACTGGTGGGGGCCCAGGTGGAGTTTTCCTTTCTTTGAAATTACATGGAACAATAGGAGTCTGCCTGTGAGGCTCTATAACGGACACAGGAAAGAAGCACCCTCCGGCAGGTTGGACTGCTTGTAGATTTTCTGTTTTCCCGAGCTTATAACTGGACTTTTAGTGAGAATGTACCCTTTTGGCCGCTTTGTCCCTGAAGAGGAGCGTCCCATAGTACGCCGCCCTTTGCATCCACATTTGCCAATGTTTTCTACTTGGAGCTTGCGTGCCAAGATTGTTTTTATTGTCATAATAATTGTTTCATTAATGTTATGTTTAGGAATGTTCATTTATCTAGAATTCCGTTATCCTGTACATACCCTAATAGCCACCACTCCCGTCCCAGAGGAGCACCATTTTCAGACTTTTGCCCCGCATAAAGAAAGACACCGCCAGACCTATGTAAACAATGCTTTCATTGAAATGTTGCACCAAACCCACAGTTCAACGAATACCACAAACTGCTGGGTATGTGGGCTCCTCCCCTCAGTAATGCACAAACATGATCTGTTCATTTCAATGCCGTTGTCATATTTAGGCAGTTGTGAAGCATGGTTTAGATTATTGTCGATGTATGAACATTATGCAGTTGATGGACACCGATTTTCAGAGAAGGATTATGATTTGATTCTGGCCTATATAGAGTCTGGATTCACCCCAAATGCCGAGGGTACGGACGGAACCCTGGATCCTACAGCTTGTATGAATGTGTATACGGAACATGAGAATGACACCTGGTTAAGGGATGAGGTATCGGATTTTGTGTCCTTCAACTTTACCGAGTATTTTAGATATTTCCAGGAGCGAAATGTGTCAAATGAAAGAGTCATCCCGGTCCCTGTGTTGAATAGCACATCCTCCTTTTGCATACATGGTACTGGCCATTTATTTGTTGGTTATAGTAGATGTAACTATAGCTATAGATTACAAACCTTTAGCAGCCCACCTATACTCACTCCCCCGAATGTATATTTTGTATGCGGAGAAAATGCTTACACTTGGCTTCCTAGAGGATGGTCAGGTAAATGCTACTTGTCCTTCTTATACCCTCCTGTTTATATAGCGCCTTCTGATTATCACCGATCTCACTCACTGAATCGGCGAAGCTTAGACTCAGTAAAAACTGATGGAGATGCCACTGACCAGACTGATACCCCTGCCCAACATTTTGTCGATATAATAAAGGAAGTTCTTCCTATGTGGGGACCCCTTGTGACCAGTAAGGAAATTAGAAGACTGTCCAGGGTGGTAGAGGGAGTAGTAAATACCACTGCGGGTATACTGACCAATATCACAGTCGAGCTTCAAGCGACCCGACTTGTGACGCTTCAGAACCGCCTTGTTTTAGACGTTATCCTAGCTGACCGCGGGGGAGCATGTAGAGTGATTGGCAGCTCCTGCTGTGTATATATACCTGACTCCGCCCCCTCAGTCCATCTGGCCATACAGAAGTTACATCGATTGGCATCCGAGATTCATACGGAGACCAGAACCTGGTCTATTTCAGGCTGGTTCTGGGATCTCCTTACCACCTGGGGTTGGAAAATCTTCATGTGCCTTCTAGGAATAGGAGGTTTCCTTTTCACTTGTTGTGTCTGCATCCAATGTGGGCCCGCTTGTTGTTCCTATTGTGCCACCCAGGTCCGCCTTGCCTTACCTACTCCTAAAGCAAACCCGGGTAAGGTAAATGCTCAATGCTCAATTAGTTCAGAAAGAGATACATGATATAATGCAAATAGACGAGGGAATTTTTGAAGAGTAGTCCCCTAGATAGCTACATTATGCTAAAAAGGGCCGTTCTGTGGGATTCGAGTCAAATATGTGTAGTTAGCATAATGTATCTTAGACTGTATCTCTACTCCATAAGCGTCGAGGACTGCTTTATAAAGTAACTCCTCTGGTTTACGTGTCCTGCATGATAGAAAGGGCCGAAAAGCCATACTGTGGCCATCTTGATTCATGAACAGTCGTACCTCAGATCACGTGTCTCTCTCTGTCTCTCTCTCTCTCTCTCTCTCTCTGCCCTCCCTTCTGCATGATTTAGCTCGTACCAGCCTAAAGACAGGATGAATTGTATTTACGGCCGAGGCCCAAGGTCACATCTGCAGTAGGGAGTACTAAGCTAAATTCCTCTGTGCCCGAGACGAAAGGGAGCCACCCGGCCGACCTTCTTTGAACGAGATAGTAACCTTATACAGGCAGATGGTATGAGCTCATTTAGGAGCTCTAGGACTAACTGGTACTTTTCCACTTGCAATGCTTTGTATGCTGAATCTGTAATGTATATAAGTGTGGTTCTGTCAAGGAGCCAGCAGTCTTCTTCGGCACACCTGCTGGGTGAGGTTCGATGAGGCTCCTCTATGTAGAGTTCTGTTGTGGCCAATAAACGCTTGAACCTTCTACGTTGCCAACTGCTTATTATTGACTTGATATTGCGGGCCACTGGTAACTGTGGCCCTTGGGATTACTATTAGATTACTTCAACCTTACTCATAAGATACACAGATATCCGGTAGAAAGAATATATTTTGTCACCGCAGCTATACCTTAGGACCCACTGGGTTGGAATTATCACCGGTTATAAGGTCCAAGGTTTCATTTCACTCCGTTACAGCCCTGGTGAATTCAAGGGTTCACACCCAATTGACGAAACACGTGTTGGCTGGCTCACAAAGCAATTAATAATTATAAAGTAAGAATCAAAGAAAAACATACCTTTGTCTTTCAATATTTGCTATAAGCTCACTTCTCTGTATTGTTTCTTTCACTCATATGCGTGGGCACAGGACTTGTTGATATCTAGTGACGGACCTAGGTCCCTAATTGAGGGTTTAGGGGTTTCTCCCTCACATGTAGCACCGCATCCACTGTACCTACTCGTGCTAACTTCACGTTTGGCAAGCGCCACTCTATACCCTATGAACAATTAACACCCCCATTTAGTTTTCTTTCAGCCTCAGAGTCATTCTCACCGAAATCCAAGATAGAAACAGAAACATCTGTATCATAGCCTGAATATCTTGGACTCGCCATTCCGTGGGATAGGCACGAAACTGCACCATGTCAGAACCGCCCCAATGAAAAGAAGTGTCTGACAGGGAGTCATGTGTGACTTCGGCACGTTGATAGTGAACCCCAGCGAATGCAGGAGGTTTGCCATAGCCTGGAGGTGGGAGACAAATGCTTGGGGCGAGCCCGCCTTCAACAACCAGTCATCAAAATAGGGGAAGACTAGAACCCCTGATCTCCGCAGATGGGTTGCGACCACCGACATCACCTTTGTGAACACCCAAGGGGTGCTGGTGAGGCCAAAGGGGAGCACGGCAAATTGAAAGTGCTTGTGATCCACTGTAAACCGTAGGGAGCGACAATGGGCAGGCAGAATGGGGATATGAAAATAGGCATCCTGCAAGTCCAGCGCTACCATCCAGTCTCCTGGGACCAAGGCAGACAGGACTTGAGCAAGAGTGAGCATCTTGAGTTTCTCCTTTTTGAGAAAGTAATTGAGGGCTCTGAGGTCCAGGATAGGACGAAGGCCTCCATCCTTCTTCGGCACTAGAAAGTAGCAAAAAGAGCAACCATTGTCTACTTCGGACCCGGGAACCCTCTCGATAGCTCCCTAGGCCAAGAGAGCTGAGACTTCCTCGTGGAACAAGGCACGTGATCCTCCATCAGCCGATCGTACACTGGAGGCATGGCTGCAGGAGCAGTCTCTAAAAGAGAGGGAGTAGCCCCTTAACATTATTTGCAACACCCACCTGTCCGATGTAATGTTTTGCCAGTTGTGGAGATGATGGTGTGAGACTGAGTTGTGGCTGTGAGACTCAGTAACCAAAGTGAGAACTGCAGACTTAGGAAGGGACTAGGTTGGCAGATGGTAAGAGGCAGCACAGGGGGATGTGGAAGAGGGGGGGACTAAAGGACAAAGTATATAGCAGTAAAATGGTGGCAAAAGACAGGCTAAAGGGAGAATTGCGTGTAAGGAAAGAAAAATCATAGTAGGGGGCAGAAATTAAATGAAAGGTGGGTTGCATTCATGGTATAAAGTGCAGAGCAGACACATTATGCTTGGAGATAATGAAATGAGCAAATTGCAGGTGAAGGGTTGACAGTTGTAATGCAAACTTCCAAGGATCATGGTTATAGAAGAAATAATCATTGGCAAAGCCAATAGGTGTGGATGAGCATTTTGGCTTTGCAAATGCTTGTTTTGTCATGGTTTTGGTAAAGTTTTATTTTTGTGGGGGAGCTGCTGGGGCCGCGTCAATATTTCTTTTTAAAAACTACAGAAAGAATATTTCTTTGTTCTCAAAAATATACATATTGCCATAGTAGTCCATGACACTGAAGGGAGCTGCATTGGGTGCAATGTGCATCTTGTGAGAGACCAGAATGCCATTACTCACAGTGAAGTTAACCAATGGCTGAAGTGGGACTGGCTCATGCTGCATGCTATAAGGGCAGAAGAAAAATGTGAACAACATAATAGACCAATGGACGAAGAGGGTTGGTTGAAAGCCACTATGTATAAGTACATTATATGAATGCTTTGCAGTGGGAATTCATTTTTTTAAAGCAGAAAAACTAAGGGATATGTGCTGGGTTGAAGCAGCAAACTATGAATCTTTAATCTCGACACCGACTAAAACAGGATCATACCGGCAGAAACTTTTAGATTTTGAATTTTAGCTTGCTATAACTGATGGCAGAGAAGAGAAATACAAGTTTAAAAAAGAAAAACAGCGGACCTCTTAATTCTGCCTTGGCCTGTCGCCTCATTTGTTCCTGCTCCAATTTCCTCCTGCAGATTCCAATATAAAACAGGCATTGGCAAAATCAATAGGTCTGGCATTGGCTGGCAGCATTTGCTTGGACTATGCTTGTTTTCTTTTGTTATGGTTTTTGCAAAACTTAATTGTTAAAGGAGCTGCTGTACTCCCACCAGATAAAAAAAAACATAGATAAAAGCTAAAATATTTTAATTCTCTCAAAAAACACACATTGAGATAGCGCTCCTCGAGAAACAGCAGAATGCGGTCATAGTGAAGTTAGTACATGGTTGAAAGTGGGCTGACCGAAGCAGATCAATGGATGAAGAATGCTGGCTGAAAGAGAGTATGAGCAATATATGTATATATATTTGTATTAAAATCAAAAGGTTTTGAGTAACGAGGATTGGCAATATGGCCAAATATCTGACCTCCAACTCCCTACTTCCCAAAATGGTTCCAAATGGTTACAAATCCCTTCTTTTAAATATGCAACCTTAAGAAAATGCGTCCAAACCTGTTCAAGTTTTTCAAGGTTGTAGCCTGCAAGGAAGACTGGATCATTACAAATCCACCTAGGCCAGTTCTTTAGGCTGAGCATTCGAGTCCTCTTGTATACTTTAGTATATACTTATATGTGTATGTACTTTGTGGGCTCTGGAGACCAGCCCTAGGACTTGTCCGCTTCCGCTTAGGGACTTTTTTCTGTTCTAACTGCCTCTATTTAACTGTCTTGATAGAAAACGACCAGTAGAGGTCAGTAAAATACCAGAATTGCTTTCTGCTGAGGGACTTTCTTTTTTTAACTTTTCTGGCAACTGCCTCGATTTAACTTTCTTGATAGTAAACGACCAGCAGAGGTCAGTAAAATACCAGAATCACTTTAGCATTCTCTAGATTCCAGTCTAAAGAAATTGTCTTCCACGGCCACCCATAGACAATAATATTTTTTTCAACTCTTGTATTTTCTGAGATATGACCACCGAAGGCCCTGATTTTATATTAAAAACAGAGCTTTGGACTATACCATTTCCCGCTGCAAGGCAATATTTCTCCCCATGTGTTCACATACCTGGCGTGTCACGCAGTTTGGTGCTTACTTTCCCTCCATGTTAAAGAACAATAGTTGTTTCAGCACCTAGGCTAAAGTGCTGCATAGCTACATACATATAAGGTCCCAAAGGCGAGACCGATTGCATTGCAAATGCTTGTCTTAATAGTCTGCAAGTAGCGATAAATTCTAGGATCTGGCTTACTTGTGTCTGGGACTGCCGACAGTAAGAACGATAAAATCTTGGGGCTGCTGACCTTTGCCTGTCTGCTCTACCTTGCACACGACACTGTACCTAATGTATGTGCTCCACATCTCTATCTGCTCCCAGACTTTAGTAGACCATAAATCTGTGGCATCCAGGTTAAGAGCAGATTGTTGTTTGGTTGCTTGCCACATGGATGCCTCGCCGCTATTGGCCCCAGAGAGAAAGAGTACAGGGAAGCCTTATGGTATATAACCTGGAGCTCAGAGGCAAAAAGGAAAGAAAGCAGAAAAAACTGGTTTCCTTGTAGTACTCCACCCACAGAGAAGACTGCACCAAAGAATCAATCACAGTTGCATCAACATCAAGAGTGCAACATTTGGTTGCCTGTCACTTCCCACCACACATTCTGGCATTCAAGAGAACATTTTAAAGCTTCTAACATAAGCAATGAAATCAGATAAGCACAGCCCTCATCTCGGGTAGTGGCACACAAATGGAATTAAGGGCACTTATTAAGATTTTGTTTTAGCACTGTGCATAAATATTTTCTGCCAATGGTTTCTTTACTCTCACATTGTACAATTTGTTCTATTGTACTATGGTGTACACCTAGCTGGAACCTGAAGCAGTTTTATTTTTGTCATAGATCAGTTTGGTCCATTGAGATGTACTTTTTCGATGTGATTATGTCAATCCGTCTTAAAACGGACTACAATGAGGTTGTTCCCGTTCTATCTGCCAAATTAGGATAGCGTGGAGAATCCCAATGGTACAGGGGCGGACGGAAAGTCCGATCAACTATGGTTCCGCAAGGCGGTCCTTTTCCGTCTGTCTTGAGGAACCCGGAACCAGGGCAACATTGCGGTGGTGCCGTGCAGGCACCGCCGTAGGGATTACAGTATCCCTTTCCGCCTATCTTTTTGCGGTGGATATCCAGCCGCAAAAAGACAGGCGGAGACTGGCTTTGGGGGCCCGTTACGGGTCGCCTGTGTGTGTGGGGTGCCCTGGGGGGGTACCTATGGTACCCCCCTGCAGTTCCATGCACCAAGTGGCAGGCACCGCGTGGTGCCTGCCATGTGGTGCGGGGAAATGCAGTGCATGCTCTTTTGACATTGCGGACGTTCCTCAATGTTAAAAGGCCAGAATGCGCCTGCCAGTAATGCGGGCACATCCTAATTGCACTGGTGGGACTGCCGCACGTCTGGCAGGTGGTCCCAGCACCGCTATGCTGGCGGGCGGACTGATGTTTGCCCACCATCATAATGAGCCCCTTTATCTTTTTTTTTTGTACATAAAAACGGCATTGATCATATATTGGCTGGAAATGTAGTACAGAGAAAAAGACAATTTACACGTAAAACAACTGAATGATTACGAAAGTGACGTGTGACTGCCTTGCACATCATAAATACTGAATGAGACAGGGAAACCTCCCAACTTACATCTAGGTAGTTGAGCAACAATCACCCTCCCGAGTGGGACTCCCATTACTCTCTATATGCATGCTATGGGTCCCAAAACTTACCCTATTTCCTGGGGCAGCCCAGGCTGTGGTACATCACATCCTCCTCCCTCTGACACCAGTCTAGGTTGTTTCACTAGTCCGTTATGCTCGGTAGCCTACTCTGCCCCAGGTTCTTCCTATATTTCGTGTTGCCACCCACGCCACCATCAAGAGACATATTATCGAATATCTGGGGCACACCTCCTCCCCCGTTGAGTGCAGAAGGAGACACCTAGCCTCTGTCGGTACATTGCGGCCCACAACCCGAGACATAACCTTTGCCATACCACTCCAGTAACACTGAACCTTGGAACAGTCCAACAATAAATAAAGAAGGGACCCACCATGCCACAATCTCTTGTGCACAGAGCCGTATCGCACCTACACAACTGGTGAATGAGGGCATCTGGAATAGTACCATCTATGTAGTATCCTCAATTGCACCAATCCGATCGCCTTCTCCCTGGGGATTTGAATCGCCTCAATACATCATCGTCCTTGATCGATCCTAGGTCACCCTCCTATACTTCCCTTAGCTTCTGCAGGGGGTCAGGAGTATTGTTCATTAACTTCCATTAGGTCATAGAGGTCCCTTTAGTGGGCATAGGATCTGATAGCAGTTGGTCCTCCAGTGGAGCTGACTCAGGCATTTGCTCTCCCTCCAGTATGTGCTGCCTAAGTGCGTACCCCAACTGCAGCTACCGAATCCTTTCAGAGTCCGCCATCTCAAACTAAGTCCGCAGCTCTTCAAAGGTTATCAGAGGCTGGCGCCTTCATATATCGCCCAGATATTCAATACCTAGGAGCTCCCATCTCTGCAAGCCCTTTAGCTTTCTGACTGCCCACAGTAGATCGCTGTCCTAATGCGGCATCTGATTCGTCAGCTTACCCTCCCATCCCAGGAACCTGGTGCCGTCACGTCATGCCATGTCTGAGTATGGGTCGGGACCACCCCTTCCCGTCTTCTCCGGTAGAGCAGTGCTGGATAGCACGGGCTGCCCATGGCCTCACGTCCAACAGTAAATGCTGGTTTGTCCCTGTCTGTAAATATCCAATCATGGTTTACAATCAATTGGGCCACCCAGTAATATTTGCGCACGTCTAAGTCCATCAGTCCCCCCTCATATACGCCTGCCTGTCGCTTACCCAGGGCGATTCTGGAGCTCCCCCTATCTCATAGAAGTCCACGCAGTTTGCTGTCAACTTTCCTAAGTAAGTCTGGAGGTACTTTGTAGGGGATGCTTTGTAGCACGTACAACAAGCGCGGGAGGGCAATCATCCTAAAGAGTTCCCGTTTTTTCACTCAGTGTGGTAAGACTTATAAGACACAGTCCTCAGAAATTGATCAAAACTCGGAACTGAACTAAATCGAACACTGATATTGATGATATTAAAAGTCCTACGGACCCCATATGTTAAAGGCTGAGAAAAGCACATGCAATACAAAATACAATTTTCACCTGAATATTTTTTCTGAAAGTGTTAATGTGGGCACTGATATAACGAGGATCCTAGGTGTGTAGAGATTACCTACACAATGATGGACTGAATTATAGCAATAGGTGTCACTGCAGTGTAACCCCAAAAGGACATCAATGACTTTTGGGCGAGAACACATTTTTTAGACATTACTAGCTCTGCAAATGTTTGTGCATGGTATTTCTACAGCGTGAAGTAGACACGTCACACAAGGGTGCGGAGAGCTGGGCCTTTTAGTTCATGTCCCCAATGTTCTGAACCATGTGTTTTTGTTTAACGCTACACCTGTTCTAAATTGGGTCTAGCCTCCTTCATACAAGGCTGAGCAACGCCTGGCCTCTTAGTTCATCTTTTGTGCTAGAGAAACGTCTTTCACTCACTCGACAAGCCCAGCTCTTCACACACATCAATGATAGATAAAGCCAACAAGTTCATGCGAAAAGGTAAAAAAATACATTAAAAAACAACAAGAAAAAAAGAGTTTCTTTTTGCATACCTTTCGCCTCAGAGCTTTTCTTCTTCTGTGTTGATTTTTGCATGTTTTCATCGCTATGTTTTTGGGTCTTTTCTTCACGCTTTGCCTTTTCTCTCTGCATCCTTTCCAAATGCAAAGCTTTGAGATCAAGCGCATTTGCAGAGGAGTTTCTGTTTGTTTTCACCTCTGGAACCGCGTCTTCGCCCTTCGGAGTTACTGCAGGTAATAATTTCTTCTCATTTAATATTACAGGCGGTTGATTGAAGGCTGACGTCACATTTGTTTTTCTGACAGTAATATATCGCTCTTTTCCTTCTCCGGTGCTCACGTGCTCTAACCCGTGTGTTTCAGCTATCTGGTGCACCAACAATCTGTCGTGAGAATTTAAATTTGAAGGGAAATCTAACTGCAATTTACTTGTATCCTTGAGAAATTCAGCGATCATACTGTTCAATTCACTGCGGTTATCTTTCATCAAAGGCGCAGTTTTTTTATTTTCCAAAGTCGTGTCACTTTCATTTTGAGTAGAAGAATTAATATGTTTTGATTTCAGAGTGAAGGGCGTTCCTTGTACCTTGGGACGTTCGGTAGATTTCTGACTCCGGTGGCGTGGTTCTTTCAATGCGTCTTTGGAGGGGGCTGGCATTGCCTTTAAAGAGTCCGTCTGCTCACTGGCACCGAGAGGAAGCGAATAGTTCTCTGGCACGATATCATCAAGGTACTCAAAAGCTGTTCGAACCTCTCCGTTTTCAGTCATATAATTCACCAGAGTTTTTAAAAACTTGTGGCTACCCACGGTTCGAGAATCACAGATTATGGCCAGGTGGCGGCGGGCACGGGTTATGGCAACGTTTATTCTTCGATCTTCAGACAGAAAGCCCACGTCACCTACGGAAAAAGTGGAATGTTAGCAGGAGGGACTGACTGTTTACTCGAAACAAGAAAGAAAAAAACGCCACTGAAAATATACATAACATATCAATCTGGGTTCCATTTTAGCATTTCTTCTGGTTGATACACTTTTACAATTGTTTGAGCTAATCTTCACCATCGTGCACACTGACCCAACAGCTAGAACGGTAAAAAACACACCTTGGACTGGCATATTTGACTCTTCTCCAATTAAACGACACCCAGCAAACTCATTTCGCGCACACAGTTTAAGATGCCGTCAATATGGTATCTGGGAACAACATAGGCTGATCTACAAATTATAACTTTTAAAGGAAGTTACCAGAAATCTGTAAAGGGAGTCTAGCTTTATTTTCCGAGCCATTAATCACTTCAATAATAATTCCAGATGATTATTCTCGGAGAGATAAATATCAAACTCCTATTTTTCTCACTATTACTCAAAACCCTCAGGCAATTTTTCTGATATTTCAAAGCAAATCATGGAATTTCCTTAATATTTGCGCAGCAGACCCCAAACACTTTTCACATCCTTTAACACTTACCCATACCTGATCACTTATTAAATGCCCCTTCATCTTTTTTTCCCGAATTTTTCAATGTATTACTCCAAGATTTGTGTATTTCAAGGTAATTCACCCAAAAATAACACACCATGCTGTAATGAGGATTGACACATTCTAAAATCCGAATTACGACTTTGGCTGTAAGGGAACCGCCGTCACTTTTCGGTGGTCCAACCTCCCGCTTCCATGGCGGTCTGACCAGCTAATTACGATGTAAGTGGGAACGCCACCTACAGACCACCGCCAACATTGTTGGTACCACTGCGTCAGACGTATCCCATGGAGGCGTTCCCACCAAGCTTCCTCGCCGGCCATATTAGGACTTGCCTTTCGGCATGGCCGGCAATGGCTTCTAGATCATTACCAGAGCCGAAGCTTGCCGCCGCCATGACTCTGCTGCCCTACACACCGCCAGCCCAGTGGAAAACTCCTGCTATGGCAGGCAGAAATGCTGACGACCTGATGGGGTTTTCTGGACCACCGCCGCCAGGTTAGGAACTCAATACAATGCAAATTAGCTGGAATTTTCCTGTTGTGGGACATATCAACATATCTGTGGCCTCTCAGGAAGCATCTAATCAGAGTGTTTACTATTGCTTTCCTTAAACACCCAATCATAGAGCCATTCCAAACAGCAGGGTTACACATTGGAATACTTTCTGTGACACTGCGCTAGCAGTACACTAGGAATATGATCAACTCTCAGATTGTATCCGAAACTTGTTGAAGCCTCATGAAATCCATTAGTTTTCTCTCAGAAGATTTTTTGGGAGACATCTATAAGGCTGATAGGCCTGTAGTGACTGGGAGACCCTTTATCTCCCTTGTTATGGATGGGGATAATCTCGGTGACCTGGGATTTCGCCACAAGACATGATGGCATTAAAAACCGCTTGGAGTAGAGGTCCCCATATTGTGGATTCAGTTTTGTACATGTCTCCCGGGAGCTTGTCTAAGCCCGGGGCTTTCCCACTATGAAATTAATTTATGGCTAGGATGGTTTTATCTAGGGTAATGACAGTCTCCTCGGTTAATGCTATATCTAAAAATCTCGTTTGTGAGCCTGGATCACATGGAACCCCTTGTCCTGCATATAACTGTTCAAAGGACTCCTTCCATACATGAGGCTGTATATGAATGTCAGTTTCTGTTTTCAAGTTGGGAGACCCTTTAGACAAAAGGTGCCAGAACAGTTGGCTATTCTTTTGCTTTGATGCCTCTACAAGCATACACCAGTTTGCTGACTCCCATTCCCCTTTTGCCTTGGCTTGTTCCAGTTTATACAACTTCCTACAATTTTTGATGTCTATGGGAAGTTTCAACTTAACCGCCACAATTAGGTCAGCCTTGGCTTTTCTGCTAGCCTTATTAAACCGAGGAGCTGTTTGCTGTTTAAAATGATTTTCAATACATTGTTTATAAAAGAATGGCCTTATTGTGGTGGTGAATTGCTGGAATATGGCCATGATGTCATCTGTACTAATGGTGGTGGTACTCAGATCAACAAGAGTCTGCTCAACCTCAGAATACATTTTAGGAAGAACAGTTGGATCAGCCTGTATCATGGGCCATTTAACTCTTTTGTTATTATTACTAGTTATGACTGGGGCTTTCTTATGCCAAGGATTTCTATACAGTAAAGCTGTGCCAGACAACGTGAGAGCCAAAGCATTGCAGTCGCTATCTTCCTGAGTTAATACGGCCATATCTTTAACACTAGTCCAGAGTTCAAGATCGACAAGGATGTAATCAATCCTGGTTTTGATTACACCCCTCTTAATCATGTGGCATGCTTCTCTATCAGAATCAGTCCGACCTTTGCAAGCTTGATCCCCATGAGTGATAGTAAATGATAGGACCTGTTGCCCCACCCTAGTGCATTTCTTAATGGGTGGTATCTGGAGCTTTGCAATCCCTTTAGCTTTGTCTCCATCTAATATTAGGTCTTGTATATAGTCTACAGGTTCAAATGTTGTGTTAAAGTCGCCTGCAACTATGAGTCGGTGATTTCCCTTGGCAATGTCAAGGTAATTATTTAGTGTAGTTATTGTGCCAGATAACTCATCACATATAATACTCGCCTGACTTGAATGGGGTGAAGGTGACTTTTTTCAAAACAGAATATCCGTTCTGTGATCCGCAATGAAGAACTTGGCCAAGTTCAGTTGGGAGGAGTTATCAACAAGGTGACAACATGGGTGGCGCTAATTTCTAAGCACCAATAGTAATTATGTAAAAATTTAATTTTACACTGTAATATGATGCATTTGTTGAACGTCTGCAAATGGGCAACACATTCCAACCTGCATCAAGATAATGTTCAACTGCCAAAATGTGAACACATTAATTCAGTTTGTGGTGCACAGGATTGGGTTTGCTCAACAAACCAGAATGTTTTTGGGGAGTGAATTATGTAGGTGACATGCTAGCGCCCATTCACTTACGGTTCATTCTTCATGCCATGACCTGGTACTTCTCACATTAACTGATCTTACGGACACCACTGTTGTCTAACTATCTTAATTAGAATGAAAACATAGTGTGGCCTTCAGAGTTAACCTCTGCTATTTGCAAATATATATTCATTTACTGTATCAGCTGCGAGATGAAAGGTGGATGCTACACACAGAGGACTAGTACAGTCCTAAGGCCCAATTCTTCCTTTGCTATTCATTGTTTTCAGGGCCATCTGCAGGGAGTAAGGAAAATGTTACGCTGTAAGCATCTGTTTGTGGCATGCAATGCTGGAGATTTACATGCTGCACATACATCTGCCATCAAGTGCTGGGCTTGGACATGTACAACTTGCTTTTCTTCAAAGTAAGTTTCCGAACCACAGGATCAAGTGACTCCAACCGCTAGTGGTAATACGCATGGACCGTGGCTCCTTTGTTAGATTGTTTTTCCCCCACATGGAGGGCGGGATTGGTGATGAAGCATAGAGTCACAGTAAAGATGACCATGCAAAGCATTGAAGACAATGAAAAAGGAAAGAAATACATTGAACAACCACAGGTGACCGGGGAGGAGGGTGGGTGCTTGTGGGTGACCGCACTACCTGCCACAAACAGATGCTTACAGGGCGAGTAAAATTTTCTGTTTGTGGCATGCGTGTATGTAGATACACATGCTGTGCATAGACTGTAAAGTAGTCCTCCCTAAAGTGGCGGCTTAGCCTGAGGATGTTGCAGAAGACTGGAAATGTGTACTTAGGACAGTCTGGCCAATGCTAGCTTGTTGTCTGGCCAGGACATCCACGCAGTAGTGTTTTGTAAATGTATGACCAAGTAGCTGCTTTACAGATGTCAGCTAATAGTATATTACCTAAAAAGGCCATAAAAGTCCCTTTGTTACGAGTAGAATCAGGTCTGGGTAGGACGGGCAAGGCTCTTTTAGATTTTGCATAACAAGTTTGTATGCATTTGACCAACTAGCGGGCAACACCTGCCTTCGAAATGGCACGCCTCTTGTACGCCTTGGAGTATACCATGAAAATCTGTTGTGTTTTACGGAAGGATTTTGTCCTGTCAATATAGTACATTAATGTTCTCTTGACATTCAGAGTATATAGAGCTCATTCCGCTATAGTCTCTGGGTGTGGAAAGAAGCCCCGTTGCTTGGTTAGTGTAAAAAATGGACTACCTTAGGGAGGAATCTTAGATTGGTCCCGAGGACCATCCTATTGTGATGTACCTGGAAGAAAGGCTCTTACAGGGTGAGAGCGTAAATTTCGCTAACCCGCTTGAGGGAAGTGATTGCTACAAGGAAGGCCACCTTCCAGGAGAGAAATTGCAATGGACAAGAGTGAAGTGGTTCCAAAGGTGAGCCCATGAGTCTTGTGAGAGCTACATTAAGGTTCTACACAGGAGCAGGAGGCGTTTAAGGTGAAATAACCCTTCTGAGGTCTTCCATAAAGGCTTTTATGACTGGTAATCTAAACAATGAAGCATGTTGCCTATTCTGCAAGTAGGCAGCAACAACCGCCAGATGGAACCTAATGGAAGTGTAGGCAAGGCCTAACTTCTGCAGGTGGAGAAGGTAACAGACAAGGTCTTGTACCGACGCTCTGAGAGGATGTATATGTTTGGGAAGGCAGTAGTGCACAAAACGTTTCCATTTAGCTGCATAACTAGGGCCTGCATGCCTTTTTAAGAATAGACATACATTCCTCTGGGAGGTTAGGACAACCAAATTCTGTGACCTCAGGAGCCAAATCGCCAGGTTTAGTTGCTGAGGGCTAGGAAGTCAGGGAGTGCCAAGATATTGTGTGAGAAGTTCTGGCCTGTTGAGGAGCCTCTCATGACAAACTAGAGAGGATTCAAGCAGTGTGGTGTACCATGGTTGGCGGGCCCAGGGTGGTACCACCAGGATGAGAGTGATGGATGTCTGTCTCAGCCTTCACACCACAAACGGTAGGAGTGGGAGAGGTTGAAAAGTGTAGAAACCTATCCCTGTCCAGTTCATCCATAGTGTATTGCCCATGGACTGTCAGTGTGGTAGCCTGGCGACAACGTTTGGGCATTTTGAATTCGCTGCAGAGCCAAACAGGTCTATTTGTGGGTACCCCAAATGCCAAATTACTATCATTCTGGGTTATCACTGCCTCAAGGGCCGTTACCAAATGTCTGGCAGTGGTAGCAGCTCATCTCCAGAGGAGCGGCATCCACGTCTTTCCTTACCTGGACAACGCGTACCAACTATGTTTTGGGCAAACCCAGAACACCGTCCAGACTTTACATTGTCTAGCTTTCACCATCAATCTGCCCAAATCCCACATCCAACCTCTTCAAGGGCAGCCCTTTCTCTGAGCCATCCTAGACTTAAGGGTAGGGTAGGCATTCCCCAGTCCAGTACATGTGCAAGCCTTCCAAAACGTGCTCCCTCTTTTTCAGCCAGATCGTTAGGTGACAGAAGTGTGATGGGTTTATTAGGCATGATGGAATCCTGCATAGCCAAAGTTCCTCACGCCAGGCTGCACATGCATCCATTACAGGAGTGCTTAGCAGCACTGTGGCCTCAACATGAGGGCCATGTAAAGGATCTAGTGCTGGTTTGGGGCAGCACACATCAATCTCTGTAGTGGTGGATCACAAACAACTTACTGAAAGGGCGTTCCTTCCTTGACCTAGTTCTGCATGAGACCAGCACCACTGATGCCTCACTCGCTGGCTGGGGCGCACATCTTAACCCTTTCACCATTCAGGAGAAGTGGTTGCATGTCCAACAATCCCTCCACTTCAACCACCCGGAGCTACTAGCTATACAGCTTGCTCTCTGGACATTTCATACTCTAATACAGGACGAAACAGTCCTGAGATGCACAGACAACACAACTGCCATGTTTTCCTTACAAGAACAAGGGGGCACTCACTCAACACAGGGTGTGGCCAGAGAATTTGGCGGTGGACGATACATCAGAGTACATTTAAACATTCTACACATTCTTGGTGTGGACAACGATGTGGCAGACCTGCTCAGCAGAATACATAAACAAGTCCACAAGTGGGAACTCAACCCCAAGACCTACTACCCTACTTCTGACCTGGTAATGATGTCCACTCACCACAAACCTCCGGTATCTTTGATGATCTGGGTGAATGGGTAGGTGGAAGTAGACATCCTTCAGATCGAGGGCTGTCATGAAGTTGACTCTCTGGAGTAGTGGTATGACGTCTTGTAGAGTCACCATGTGGAAGTGCTTCAACAGAATATATTTGTTGAGGGGCCTGAGATTGAGGATGGGTCTAGGGAGCCGTCTTTTTGGGGAATAAGGAAGTACAAAGATTAGACCCCTTTTCCCCTGTGTTGCTGCGGAACCGACTCTATGGCCCCTTTGGCAAGGAGGGTCTATATCTCCTCCTGAAGGAGTCGTCAAAAGTTCTGTGGACTTTTTATGTAAGCGGGAATGTCTGGTGGTGTTTAAATGTGTTCCAGACAGTAACCCTCCTGTATAATGTCGAGAACCCAACGGTTGGAGGTGATTTCTGATCAACAGGGCAGACACCCCTGCAACCTCCCCCCAACAGGTGTTATGTGGTTGGAGGGAGGTGGAGAGTGTCATTGTTCTGGAGGGGCAGCCCCTTTTGGAGCTGCTCCCTTTCCTGTACCATTATTGCCCTTGCAGTAGCCCCGGTAAGGCAAATGTTGAGTGGGCCTTGTGAAGGTGTAGGTGGTTGTTGTAGTGGAAGCTTTTGCTTCTCCACAGTATTGGGAACGTCGAAAGGAACGACGAGGAGTGTGTATCTGTAGGGCACCCATCGCTTTGGCAGTGTCTTTCATGATTTTTTTCTAGCATCTTATCAACCTGAGGGCCAAAGAGATGCTGGCCATCGAAGGGGACATTTAAAAGGTGCTGCTAAATCTCCATTTTAAAACCAGACATGCCCAGCCAGGCAAGGTGACCCAATTGGATGCTAGTGTTAATGCCTCTAGCGGCTGTGTCGGCGGCATCCAGCGCACAACAAATGTTAGTATTAGAAATAATTTTCCCCTACGTCATAAATTCTCGTCCTTTCTTGCTGTACTGCTCTGGGAGATGTTGGACGAGTTCTGCCACCTGATCCTTGTAGACTTGGTCATATCGGGATAGTAGGCTGACAGAGTTGGCGATGCGCCAATGCATAGCAGCTTGTTTCCTATTAGTATGTACAACAAGAGAACCAGGTGGTAACTGATCTCGAATGTATGAAGGGTCGTTAGGGAAGGCCTTTAAAAAAAAAATTGTATTGACCCCATGTGTAACAAACCCCCCCTTTAACTGGCTCCTTAAATATGTCAGTGGCGGGTCTGAGAACCCCTTTGAGCATGGGAGTGTACTGTAGAGAGCATTGGGTGGAGGAAAGGGTCTCCATGAGGAAATCCTCCTCCTCATGTTGTACATGCATTTCCACATTGTGGAAGTAGCTTCCCTATGAAGGACCTCATGATAAGAGGTGATGTCATCTGGGGGTGAAGGTCTTGCGGGGTACAGGTCAGGGTCTGTGTC
Source organism: Triturus cristatus (assembly GCF_964204655.1). Lineage (NCBI taxonomy): Eukaryota > Metazoa > Chordata > Amphibia > Caudata > Salamandridae > Triturus > Triturus cristatus. Next base: position 680,991,227 of record NC_140583.1, read on the forward strand.
TGCTTCATTGTTGTCCCTGGAGCCAAGAGGAGGGTCATTAAGGTCATAGGGTAGCCTTGGGCTCTCCCTATCGCAGAGTGTAAAGAAACTTTTGCTGAGGCTGTGAAGAATCTACATGCAATAAATTAGAAGAGGGAGTGGGTGGAGAAGTAGGAGGAGGGAGTAGAGGAGAAGGAAGTGGAGGGGCCCATGGCTACTGACAACCATGGGCTGCGGTAGGTGGAGGGTTGGACCGGATTACGGACTCTGAAACCACCACAATGCTGTTGGATCATAAGGAATGCCTGAAACAGATAGACATTAAGATACATGCGGTGTCCTCAAGGCTGGACCATTTCACTAAGTGATTGACATCCAGAATACCAGACTAAACGGAGCTGGTCTCCGATCTTGAAGATGACACCACGACCACCAAGAAAGCGCTGAAGCTGGAAAATCAGTCGCTGTTAATCTGCGTCAAGAATGAAGATATCTAGGCATGGTCACGCTGTGATAATGTACACATTGCAAGTCTATCTGAGTCCACAAATATGAAGAGACCAAATGAATTTGTCAATAATCTACTTTGTGAACTCTTTGGCCACTTGTAGTCAAGAGAGTGCATCAATCTCTTGCCCACATGCCTCCCCCAACTCTGCTCCACACCCACACATTATCTGTATCCTTAATTTTCAGGACTTGGACATCATAATGCGTCTGTCCGGGGAAAAGGCATTCTAAAATTTCAGTGCTGCATTATTGCTAAATACCCAGAATTCACCCTTCATAGTACAACAAGCCCAGCGCAATTTTGTCAATGTGAAGAGACTGCAATGTTCAAAACACGTTAAATATTCTATTCAGTACCCGGCTATCCTGAGGGTTAAAGTAAATTAAAAAAACATAATTCTGCAAGACCCACGCTGGCTCGATAAAAGTGTCAGCCCATGGAGATAGTCAACCCACTGGCCTGAATCAAAGGTCCCATGAAGGAGGAATGAGTGACACCGACTAAGTATTAGCTTCCTGGTAGGGATGGGAGCAGGGGACTGAAGCCTACAAGATCTTTTTCATATGCATTTGGCTGCTGTGCTTGTTTTATAGATTCTTCTTTTCCTGCATGCAAGGCTCACAACTGCAAACGTGAAGGACACAATCTGGGACAAGGGGTCGCTGTCCCTAAACTATTTAACTGCTATAGTCAGTGCTGAGCGATTACTCTTGATTTGTTTCTTCACTCATGACTTGGGACACAGTGGGCTTGTCCAACACCCATATATGTGTATCTCCAGCTACATTAGAACTTCACTGTTAAATGGCATTGGAAGCATGTCTCTGATAGGTGGGAAACTCAGTGGGGAATGAAGGGGGTTGAGAGTTTCTTTTTTTATATTCTTTTTATCAAAACTGCCTATGCACATAGCTGCTGAGCATAGCCACAGGTAGGTATACCCAAACACGTTATCCACATAAGACATTACATAATGCTTTAAATATTCAAATGTCTGTCCTGGATCATAACAGATTTAAACAATCAGTAGAAAAGCAGGAGAGTTCTGGCATACTTGGTTAGGCATCATATTGATTTGGCGATTCTAAAAGAGATGCCTTGACCCCGGGCATTCAACAAGATTTGCCAGAGGCTGGAGTGATCGCAGATCCTTATTGTTTAGCTGTTACTCTAGAGCGGTATGCATTATGATCTGCAAATCACTGCATTTCAGGCTCCACCAGATCCCCTCAGATTCCAAAGGAAGATACATAATCCTTAAGGATTCCCTACGGAGTAGGGGTCTCACTTTGGTCAACAGATATGGCCTTAACATTTATACCCTAGCTTTCTTAGAGACAGTCCTACATTTATTGAAGAAAATAGACAAAAGAGATTATATTGTGGGAAAGCGACAGCAGTGTAATGCTTATCCCAGCATTGGATACACAGTGATGGCATGAGAGCCCAGAACCCCTTGTATTGCTGTTAAGACACTTTTCCTGGTGATAGGCATGCTGACATAAGTAGATATTTGGCACCTGCCACACAGAATTGAGAGAGTACTTCTTCCACTTCCATGCTAAAAGAAATGCACCTCAACCCAGGGCGTGCAACATGGTTCGCTAGAGGTGAGATGAGATCACAAATCCTTCTGGTTTAGCCGTTACTCTAAAGAAACATGCAAACTGATCTGCAAATCGCTGGATTTCAGGCTGCACCAGATCCACTCAGATCCCAAGGGCAGATACCTAGTCCCCCAGCTTTTTTTGAGACAATCCTAGATTTATCCAGGAAAACAGACATAGAGATCATAGTGTGGGAAGGCAATCTCAATTTAATGATTAACCCAGCACTGGACCCCCTTGCTGATAATACACTCCTCCAGTTGATGGACATGATGATGACATTAGTGGATATTTAACACCTGCAAGACAGCGCTTTGAGAGAGTACGTCTCCTACTCTGTGCCACATGACTCCCTGTCACACCTAGATGACTGGCTGATCTATTAGGAGATAGCTACATGGAGCGAAAATGTCTCATATTTTAAAGAAAAACAGTCTCATATTTGCTGCACACATTTTCTGATCACTCACCCATTGCGCTCACAAGTTACTTCCCATCCTTGAAATACAAGCTGCATACTTGGAGATTCCCAGCAGAGGAGCTGACAGATACAGTGTTCCAAGATGACATCTGCTAAGTGACTCTAAACTATTTTCATTCAAACACTAAGGGATGTCCCTTTAGACTACATTTAGGGAGGTTTTTATGGACTATATAAGAGTATTAGCCATTGTCAAGCAACATGGTATACTCTAAGACATTAGGACACAGCTATCTCATATAGAAAGAGAATCGCAGAGCCTGACAAACAACATGATTAATGAGACAGGTAATGTCTTTTTAAAACAAACTCTGTATTAGTCAAGTACACAGAAATGACTGACTGAAGTGGCATACCCAGAAAAATATGCCTTGACACACAATATGGTGAGGGAGAGTGGCTGGGAAAAACAATGGCATGGCTCCTGAAAAGGGACAGGAAAAGTACTCGGATAGAGGTGGATGAGGGTGGTCTGATAACAGATGTTGAGGACATTCTGTAAGAGCTTCAGAATTTCTACACCCTCACCTATACATCTCGCAGGTGTCAGAATCTGCCTGCCAGATCGATGATTAATGGATCTTATTCTCCCAGATCCGTCCCGGGTGTGCAGAGGAGATTTAATGTTTCCCAAGTGCCCACTCTATTTACAATTATTCATCAACTCAACCCACAAATGAAGGCCATAATAGCCTTTCTTGAGGTGGAAAAGGTCTCTGGCTGCCTGGAATGACCATTTCTCTAAAGCATATTTCAGAGGTTGGGTCTGAATGATTATAGGTTGTACTTAATAAATCTTCTAAACATCAGTCCTATGGGGATATTTACAACTTATGGCCTTTCAAACGTCCCAGGGTATGTGGGCAGAGAGACTAGTCAGGGCTGCCCTCTTTCCCCCATGCTGAATGTTATAGCTATAGAGAAGCTGGTATGCTGGCTCAGGGAGAAGTAAATCAATAGGAGTCTTAAATTCCACAAGGGCCACATAATGCTGTCCATGTTTACAAATGAAATGTTATTCTTGATTAGCAGTGGTGAATAGACTCGGATAATTAGAGACAAATATATTGCAAAAGATGGAGGATACAATTAAAGCTAATTATGGTACGGCAATGGCAACAGTTACTCAGAGGATGGATATGTGGATTAAACTCCTGCTATATGTGGCAGACTGTATTTCGCTCTTTAGACTGTGGTTCTTCCACAATTCTTTACCTTTGGGCGAATATACTCATCCCATTAAATAAGGTATTTTTCTATACTCTCTGTTCGGATCTTAGTAGTATGGTGTGGCTTGTGTTGGTTGGAAAATGCTCACACTACCTTGTGCAAGGAGGAGTTTCAATATCCTGGACTTCGGGTTGTACTATTGGGTGGCGCAGTTGGTTTTAACCTGGTTTTGGATCCCCACATCTAATACTGGAAAGGGGTCAGATTGAGGCTAACAGTGCACAATATTCCCTAAAGATTTGCAAAGACCCCTGCATAATATGACTAACAGCAGCGACTAATGTGTGGGCAAGGAAATGCATGGAGCAGAAGACTGCTGTGAGACTTTTCTCCCCTGCGATGCCTTTACTCAAGACCCCATTCTTGCTGTTAACTACCAAGTGAACAGTGAAAGAATTACTGTCCAGAGGAGGCTTTTCCATTTTCAGTCACCTATATATTGACGGGAACTTTATAACACTAGATCAGTACACATTGGGCAGGGAGATTAAGCCCCTGGAGATATTCATGTACTTTCAACTCTGTCATACAAATTATAGAAGCCACACTTGATTTCCAAAAAAAAACAAAATATAACTTAAACCCTTTGACGCAGACCACCCTATTCATCTTTTCTAGACACTGGGTGGGCAGACTATATTCCATGGCTAGGGAGGCTTAAAATACAAAAACAGATTGTAGCAGCGTGTCATGGAAGTGGAACATTGGCAGCAGGATATACGAGGACTGTTGGAGATACTGCTGTGCATAGATGGTGCATTTATTCCTCAATTACAGCTATCAAATACTAACTTTTAAGTTCCTACAAAGGACGTATTGCACACCCAGTACAATGCACAGAATAGATGCAACCAGAGGTCACCTTGTTCGGTTATCCTTGCACGTTCGCTAATACCGGCAACAGGTAATACAAACACAGGTAATGCAAAGGGTACCAATACTACCTCAATTTCAGTTAAAAGCCTTCCCACTGATGGCCCACTTGGGCTACTTGAAACAGGTTTTTCGTGCCACTAGATGTTTCACCTCACTGGCATTGGTCCTGCCTAAGTGCTGGATCACCATATTATGGTACATGGGCCTGGCCAAACAAGTGAAGACATGAATTAAAGATATGCTGGCTATGGGCCAACACACAAGGCCAGCTTCCTGAGGGCTGAGGTGCCATGGTCAATAAAGGATGTGTCATCATACTGTGTATCATGGGGTACTACTGGATATGCATGAATCTGTGACTAATTTACACCATAAATGCATATGCCCTACATTGTGGGACTGTAGAACTAGAGAACACTACACACACCAAGATCATTTTTCTCATTGACTCCCTTATTGGGCAACCTGTGAAGATGTCCAGGCTGCTGGGGATGTGTAGATTTACTTCTATTTTTCCTTCCTTCTTTATCCTTGCTTGTCTTTTGTTGAGTGCATCTTTTTCTGACAAGGCGCACTGACTTCTTAATGTTTGATACGGTCTTTTTTGACCAATGCAAAGTGGAATCACTTTGTATTTACTTATTTATCCAAATAAGCCTTTCGTTTATTGTAAAGTGAAAATTCAATAAAAAAAATGCTGAATCCCTTTTAGAAAATGCAACACCATGGGTGATTGATTTTAATAATGAGAGTTGATAAGGCCGGAAAAGTACCCATCAGCAGTATGCAAAACCTTGTCTGGACAAATATTACACAAATAAAAACATAACAGACTCTCAAACCTGTAGAGGGTCTGCCTGCTCTCTCTTCCCAACAGGTGCCAAGCTTGGATCAACTACCCAAATAAACTTTTGGTGGCAGGGTGGAAGCCAAAATTACATTAAAAACCTCTGATGATCGATGGAAGCCCCTCAATCGGTTCGGTTTAATCTCCACACATAAGAAGTTGCAGAGTTGTGGGTGAATCATCCACCCTTGCTGCGGGAGCTGCAGGTGCCTCCCAAGAGGAAGCTGAAGTAGACTGCAGATACTCAGGGTCAGCGGTTTGGAGTATCAGACCAACTTGGACCAAGACAGGGCCACTAGAATCAACTGTGCTCAGTCCACAACTTGAGGGATCAGCAGTAGAAATGTGTAAAGAAGGCCATAGTCCCACGAAAAGTGGCATGTGTCTCCCAGAGACTCTTTTGTAGAGAACTCCAGAGTGCAAAACGCTGAACAATGAGTTTTTGGGAGGTAGAAAACAGGTCTACCAATGGTATGTGTTACGTTTGCATTTTACATGTTCTTCTCGTGCTTGCATGCACGAGCATAGTTATTTGTTATTTTATAAAGTCTTGATTCTTGGCACGATCAGTATGTTCTAGAACAGAATATATGATCGGTCCTGCGAATCAAGACTGGGAGCTGTTGGCAGTTGTTTGGAGCCAGCCGTAGCCTAAAGTCCTGTAACCGGCGGTGCTTCCCTTATATATGGATTAAACTTCAATTTATACACTTCTGTGTCTACGAATCCATCTTAACAATTGACGACGATTAAGGAAGCATCTGATCATCAAACCCTTTATTTGTAATTATTTCTCATGGAAATTTTTTTAAAAAAAATTCTTCGTCTTCTTCTACTGAATTGTGTTTTCCATCCTGGTTTTACAAGGCTGAGTGTTTTCTTGCTCTTGAATCGATACTACGATTTTGACTGGTGTCGGGTTCACTTTCATTCAGCTCTTTAACCTTTGTGTGGATTACATAACTAATTTGGAAGTCGAATTGGATTTGCTGATTGGGAAACAGAACGTGCCATTACGTAGAAGAAGGTGCTCCGTGTTGGTGATTTTTTTTTTCTTCTTCAGAGGTGTGGAGCATATATCGTTGCAAGCATCTTTCACCAGAACTATGGAGTATACATCGTTACAGGCATCGTTCTTCTTGTTATGTTTCAAACATAACCAACGTCCCAATTTTCTTCCGATCCTTCGACATTGTTCCATTCTCTCCACAGATCTTCCAAACAGGAACATTCCTTCTGGCAAGCTTTCTGACGTTGTCTTCCAGCTCCTACGCACAACGTCTGACATTTCTAACGTGGTCTTCTGGCTCCCACGCACTACGCATCACGTTGTGTATTCTATCAGAGGGTTATTCATTCATCTGTAACGTCACTTCACCTTGAAACGCTCGTTTTTTTTCCTTTTGGTTCATTATTGCAACTTGCTGTATGAAATGTCGATTCACTGAAGAAAAAGTAAGATATCTTTATTTATTTTACTTTCTCCTATTTCTGACTGAAATCAGACTATTTTAAGTAATATTCGTTTAAGAACATTTTATCCTTTTGCTTTTATCCTTTTGCTTCGCATTCTCCAACATTAGGATCATGAACCAAGTGTTATTCTACAGCTACTGGCTTAAATGCGTATAGTCTATTTTAGTGACACTTATAAATTGAATTTTCTGAATCTTCCTGCTTCATCACATTCTGAGCATCATTTGAACGTTTCTACTTCAATACCTCTTTTCAGACAACGGTGACTACTTTAATTATTTTCTTTATACTGCAAATATTCTATTGTCTAAGAAATTCATTACTTTTATATATTGTTTTTTTAAACTTTTCATTTTTATTGTTCTGCTTCTCCTTCTCAAGATGTGTGCACAAGATTATACCCTTTCCTCTCCACAACCTTTTTGGTCTGCAGGTAGTTCGCCTTGTATGCCCTGGGTTGAATGGAAAGCGTATTTTTTTAATTATATTGGAACACCAGACTCTAATGGTAAGATGAAACCACCTGAAAAAAAAGGCATTTTCTTACACTCTTTAGGTCTAGAAGGTCTCAAAGCGTTTAATCAGTTACCTAGAACTGAAAGTAGTGGAGATTGCAATCTTTTTGAAAAAGCCATTTCGGATTTTGATCGCTTCTGTTCACCTAAAGTGTGCATAGGTATCTCAAGATACACATTTTTTCAAAGAAAACAACTTAGTGATGAATCTGTTGACAGTTATGTTTCGGCTTTGAAAACTTTGTCTTTAGATTGTAAGTTTGGTGTTTTACAGAAAGATCTTATCAGAGATCAAGTTGCAATGTATGTTAACAATACTACAATCCAAGAGAGATTGTGGATCAATGGCGATTCTGACCTTGAAAGCATTTTAGACATTGTAAGAAATTCTGAGATGTCATGTAGAAGTGCCAAACAAGTCAAAGGTGAAACAAACAGCTGTAATAATAATGTTGTTGCAAAGGTCAACTCAAAAAATGGCTCCAAGGAGGAAGATTTAAAAAAAAAAAAAAAAAAAAGAAAGCTACCAGTTCTCACAAAAGTAAAAATGAAGACCAAAAGGAAAATTTGAGGCGATATAGGTGCAACAGTAAGTCTCACCTTGCCAATTATAAATTATGTCCAGCTATTAAGAAAAGGTGTTCTAATTGTGGTGTGGTTGGCCATTTTTCTAAAGCTTGCAACAAAAAGAGTAAAAATAACAAAGTAAAATGTATTGATCAAAGCGAAGATAGTGATGGTGAGGAATTTAAAACCGATTGTGGTGATGGCATTTCCTTTGTTCTTAACATTAAGGATGCTAAACTTCTCATTCTGAACATTGACAACTCTGTCGTTAAAACGAAACCTGTATGGGATATGGTTATTGGTGGTGTAAGCACCAAAATTTATCACCTTACTCCATTGTGAATGAGATGGTGTGGAATTCTCAGTTTGTACAAAAATTAGGTAGTGATTTGGAACTGCCTGACATCAGCCCAGAGGGTTATTCTGAAGAACCGATTGACATTATTGGGTTTAGAACTCTAATTTTGAGGTTCAAGAATCGAGAGTGTACTGCTAAACTTTATGTCTCAAAAAAAGGGCCTTCTGTTTTAAGCTGGTTTGAAAAAGGTAAGTTAGATATCATTCTCAATCCCAACAGCCCAGATCCGGTTATGGTCATTGATGAGTCCAATGGCCTTGGTAATCTTTTGTTACAGAAATTTCCCAGTGTTTTCAGGACCGAACTTGGTAAATTAATTGGTTTCAAGCATGAAATACGTTGAAAAAAGGCTTCTGTTCTAAGATTTACAAAGCTCGTAATATCCCATTGGCTGTGCGTGATGAGGTCAAAAAAGAACTTGATTCTTTAGTTAAGGAAGGCATCATTGAGAGGATTGAATCCTCTGAATGGGTTTCACCCATTGTAGTAGCCAAACGTGCCAATGGCAAAATTAGGTTAAGCATTGATTTACGCCATTTGAATAATAATATCATCATTGATCAATTCCCGTTACCACGCATTTCTGAAATGTTAACTAGTGTTGGTGGAGCGAAATTATTTTCAACTATTGATTTATCTGCAGTTTATCACCAGATTGAGCTACACGAAAGCAGCAAAGACTACACTGCATTTATCACCCATTTTGGGTGCTTCAGGTATAATAGAATGCCTTTCGGATTAGCCTCCGCCGCAGCTATTTTTCAACGTGTCATGCAAGACATTTTGAAAAATTGCAATAACGCAATCTGTTTTCAGGATGATATCCTTGTTTTTGGAGGTGATGCACAAGAACATTTGTCAGCTTTAGAAAATGTTCTTAAGGTTCTGTCGGATCACAGTTTGACAATAAAACACTCCAAATGCAAATTTGGAGTGAAATCTGTAACCTATCCAGGACATGAACTGTGTGAAGAAGGAATTAAACCCAAAACTGATTTGGTTGAGGCTATACAATCTGCTCCCCATCCTAAATCTAAGGATGATTTAAGGTCTTTTTTAGGTCTTACGGAGTTCTATTCAAGGTATGTACCAAATTTCTCTTGTCGTATTTTCAATATTAGACAATTAATTAAGAACAAGAACAAATTCTGTTGGTCTAAAGAGTCTGAAACATAATTTTTGGATGTCAAGAAAGCAATTTGTGCAGCTACTGCTCTTTCAGGCTTTGACCCATCACTTTCATGCATTGTTACCACAGATGCCAGTTCAAAAGGTTTAGGGGCAGTTCTGACACAAAAGTCCAGTTCTGGCAAGGAATGCATTATTGCTCATGCGTCAAGAGCACTCACATCTGCAGAAGAAAAATATTCTACAATAGAAAGAGAAACATTGGCATGCGTGTGGGCTCTTGAGCACTTTAGAGTGTTTGTATGGGGCAAAGAATGTTTAATTAGAAGTGACCATAAACCTTTAGTGCGGTTATTAACCACAGAGGGCATGTTGAAAGCTTCTGCACGTATTGCGCGCATGTCCATGCGCCTTCAAGATTTTATTTACACTGTTTATGTGCCTGGCAAAGAAAATGTAACTGCTGATTTTCTGTCTAGAATGCCTTTACCACTCAAAGAAAGTACTTACAATGAGTGGGATGACTGTCAGATTGCTTTTGTACATGATGAAGATTCCTTACCTATTGACCAAAATGTATGGTGTGAAGAATTTGAAAATGATCCCCTATTAAAGGAAGTGGAAAAATAAATTTCTAAGGGATGGCCACATAAAAAGAACATCAAGTCTGATCTTAAATGTTTTTGGGAAATAAGAAAGGAGCTCTCGTGCGTAGATGTTTTGATCAAGAGAGGTGACCGAGCTATTCCCCCATGTAAGCTCAGACACAGTATTGTTTCAAAGGGTCATGAAGGCCATAGTGGTATTGATAGGACCAAGCAAAAAGTAAAGAATGGTTTCTGGTGGCCAGGTATGGATATTCTTATTGAACGCATTGTTAGGAATTGCATCAAATGTGCTAATGCGGACAAGACTTTGGTCACTCTTAAACCTAATTTGGGTGATCATGTGATTCCTGATGATCCGTGGCATACCATCGCTATGGATATCACGGGACCTGTTGGCCCAAATTCAAAGTATATTCTTGCAGCTATTGATGTATTCTCTAAATGGCCTGTCATCAAAATTGTAGAAAAAGTAGATATGGATGCAGTTTTATCTTTTTTGGATGAAACTTTCACTGAGGAGGGCTTACCTGTTTGGATTATTACTGATAATGGCGTACAATTTCTCTCCAACAAAGCTAAAGCGTACTTCAAAAGAGTTGGTATAATTCATTGTACTACCGCTCTATACAACCCTAGTGGAAATGGTGCATTGAGAGATTTAATAGGGTCCTCAAGAGTGCAGTCCAAATGGTTGGGAATGACAATGATAAATGGGAATTACAGATTTTCAAAACAGTTTGGATGTACAGGAGCTCGACTAATGTCATGACTGGGTATTCTCCTTTTGAGATTATGGGAGGTAGAATTTCCAGAACCAAATGTAATCCTGTATGGTTAGCTCCTTCTACGGTGTCTAATATTGATTTTATCGCTGTTAAGGAAAGACTTGTTCAAAATCATGCTATCAATAAAGAACGATTTTACAAGAAAAAAGGTTCAAAACATGATCCCATTATCAAAGTTGGCATGCTAGTTAAAGTTAAGAAACCTTGGAAAGTAAAAAAAGGTGAGAGACAATTCATGGGTCCTTTTGAAATTAAAGAAGTTCTTAAGAACTCAGTCAGACTTAATCATAACAAGGTTTAGAATTTGAGCAGAATTGCTGTTCTCAAAGGTGACAAAAATGTTTATTCCAATTCTGAGAATGAACAAAAAACTGTTGACAGTTTTGATGATGAAGACTCATGAATGCCCTGTTCTTGGTCCTGGTTTTACCAATGCTTCTGACAACATCATTAATACTGAAGAACTTAGTAAACGTCAAAGAAAGAAACCAAGTTGGATGTCTGATTTTGTCTCATTTATCAGAAACAAATTTGCAAATTAAATTGTTTTTTTTATTGTTTATTAGAGGGGGAAGATGTGTTACGTTTGCATTTTACATGTTCTTCTCGTGCTTGCACTAGCACAGTTATTTGTTATTTTATAAAGTCTGATTCATGGCACCATCAGTATGTTCTAGAATAGAACATATGATCGGTCCTGCGAATCAAGACTGGGAGTTGTTGGCAGTTGTTTGGAGCCAGTCGGAGCCTGAAGTCCTGTAACCGGAGGTGCTTCCCTTATATATGGATTAAACTTCAATATATACACTTCTGTGTCTACGAATCCATCTTAACAGTATGCCTCACTGGAAATGATACTCTGCGCCCTCTCTGGATGTATATAGCCGACCCCTTATGATCTCATCTGCCCTGATGTTGAGGGGACCCGCTAGGAGTTTTCTAAGCTAGGAAATCTGGTAAATTGCCAGTCACTGAAAAAACCTCGCCCTATCTTGCTTGCTGCAGTACAACATGCTGTTGTCCATCAATACCTGGATCACTCGGTCATTGATAGTAGATAGAAAGGCCTTTAGAGAAAGCCAGATGGCACGCTACTTCAGAAGCCTTATGTGATAGTGCAGCTCAATCTGAAACTAGAGACATATGTCTTCCACCTAGTCCAGATGACCTCTGCAGACCAGACACAATGCATGCATCATTACAGTAAGCTCTGGTGGGGGCAAGAAAGACGGCTTGTCACATGTCAGATTGGTGTTTGTCATCCATCACTAGAGGTCCTAAACCACCTAGTTTATGATGCAGATTGTGCCTCAAAGACATTACCAGTGCTGGGCCCACTGTAGCGGCAGAACTTATTTATGGGCCCAAATATGCCAACGGAAGTGAGGCATTAATAGGATGCATAATGCCAAGAGCTCATACAGCCTCATAACCATAAGGATGGAAAAGAAGCTCTCGTCTGAAATACTGGGATCATAGCTTGAATGTCCTGGACTCGCTGAGGAAAGGCCTTCCACGCCAGTGTCCAGAACAGCCCCGATAAAGGGATTCCTTTGAAATGCACTGGGCCCACTGATGGGGAACACCAGAGTGTGCAGCTACAACACTGTTGGTTGTAGGTGGTCATGACTAGTTGCCACAAGCAAACCTTCAGCAGCAAGTCATCAAGGTATGAAATGCGTGTATAATTAATCTGCTCCTATGTGCCGCAAACACTGACTTGATGTTTGTAAAGACCCGAGGGGCAAATGTAAGCCAGAAGGGCAGTATGGTAAATTGGAAGTCGTCTGACCCGACCACAAAAGTGCTGGTACTTGTAGGACACAATTCAGTCCTTGAAAACCAAGGCCTCCGGAACCTAAGCAAGTGTTATCATTTAAACTTGTCTTTCTTGAGAAAGGCATTTGAGAGTCTGAGGTCTGTAATAATTATTTTGTCCTTTATCCTTCTTGGGGACCAGAAATACTGTAAGCAATACCCCAGACCTCTATCCACCTCTAGTACGAGTCTGATCACCCCTTTGGCAAACAACATCGTTACTTCTCTTATGTAGCTGAGAGTTGTCATCTGGAAGTGAGATGGAGTCACAATGGAGGTCACTGCTGACACTGGCCATCATGCAGGAACTAAAGATCCAGTCTGGTGTCTGGGGAGATTCACAAGGCAAGTAATCTAGGATTAGAAGTATCCATAAAAAAGGGAAGGCTGATTATGAAGATACATCAAGGCAGACAGGGCAGCCAAGAGGCCTTTAACTGTAACCACTACCATACAGTGCAAGGCAAGGTACAACCTAAATCGCAGGATGTTGGGAAGAGAGAGCATACAAGATGAGTTGATGCAGGGAAAATATCCCTGTGGTTGGACAACAGATCGCTCACCCTCCAGCATATGATCCAAGATACCACACTGCTCTGTCCACTGATAATGGGAGATAATGATGTTGTCCAACAGAAACTGAGGGTTGCTCTCTGAGATGGAAGGTCGAAATACATTCAGACAAGGCAGACTACCAGCATCTTGAGCACATTTATGTGCAGGCGCTGTATTGGTGCCGTCCAGAGGCCCTGCTCTTTCAATGTCACCCAGATGGGCACCCCATGCTAGTAAGGATGCATCTGTAAATATAGTAGTGGAAGCTTCAAAAGGCAGAGAGAATGACCCACCAAATGTTTGGAGGATCCAGCCACCTAGTGCAGATCTTGAGACCTGGGAGAGAGATGTGCACATGGGCCAAGAGGCTTCCCTGATGCTGCTGCAACTGTGAACTCAGGCACCAATAAAGGGCCCTCACCTGCCATTTGATGTGTGGCAGCAACAGAATGCAAGAGGCTAAGCAGAAGCAAGACCTGCAGTATGGAAATCAGAGTTTGAGTCAGAAACCTCTGAATAATCTCCCTAAACAGCTCCTATCCTCTGAGGTGTCCACAACCACCCCTATGAGAATTAGCCTCTGCGTTAGAGAGAGTGAGACTTTTGGGTGATGAATATTGTCCACTGGACGTATTCCTTGACCTGGGTTGGTGACTCCATTTTCATTAGCCAGTCTTGCAGAAATTCAAATACACCCGACCATTGCAATGAAACTTCCACAATCATCAGCACTTTTATAAAGACATGCATAGCAGTTATCAGTCTGAATAAAAGATAGTGCTGGTTGCCTTCATGACGTCAGTGGGTGGACAGAAATGGAAGATGGGAGTAAGTATACTGAAGATGCAGGGACACCAACCAATGCCCCCCATTCAGAGCCATCAGAACTTGGCACAGGGGCAGCATCTAGGACTTGCCAAGTTCAGAGGGTGCATGTACAGGATGGGTTCTAGACCTCTGTCCTTCATGGGGACCAAGATGTAAAGGGAGCTGAATGCTGAGCTCCTTCCGTCCAGAGGCACATCTTCTATGATCCCTTTGCTCAGCAAGGCAAGAATGTCAGCCTCCAAGATATCAGCAAGTGCCAAAGAGCACATCCTGGTGAAAGGATGGTGGTCCGGAAGGAAGGACAGAGCATAGCCCTTGCTGTTTAGTTGGCTCCCAAATGGAAGCAAAAATGGGAGCCTCCACAAGAAGATGATGGCTCAAGGGGTGGGATCCACGAGATGTTGAGGGAAACAGATTCTGTGCAAGATGGTGGATAGATGATCTGCTCAAAATGATGTTAGGAAGATACTGGCACATGCATCAACGTAGGCTTTTGCAATTCCTTAATTGCGATTATTAAGGAATCCCAATTAAGGAATTGCAAAAGCCTATGCATGTAGGAATCGCTATAAAAACAGCGATTCCTACATATTCCTTAATTGCGACTCGCAAATTGCGGGTCGCAATTAAAGAATGCCGTCCCATTCATTCCTATGGGCCTGCAGGCCCATAGAATGACCTGGAGATTGCATGAGAAATTTGCGAGTACCAGTAGGTACTCGCAAATTGCTCATGCAATTTCAAGGGTGCAAGGGTATCAAAATGACACCCTATTGCACTCTTGAAATTGATCTGTGCACATATGTTGCACACACACACATGCCCTAAACTTTGCAAAATGCACAAAAGTGCATTTTTCAAAGTTTTTGCAAATTACCATGAAGTTCAACTTCATGGTAATTTGCTCCCCCTATTAGCGAAATCGCTAATTTTTTTTAACTTTAATGCATTGCATTTAAGGAATCTCAATTTGAGATTCCTTAAACGTAATCGCTATTTAAGTAATCGCAATTTAGAGATTACTTAAATTGCGATTTTTGCATTTGGGATGATGCATCCCAAATGCAAAAATACCGGTCGCAAAGGGGCCCGTTTGCGACCGGTTTTGGCTTTGATGCATGAGCTTGATATTCTTGTAAGTGAAAGGAAATGGGCCATGAGCATTATTAAAGAAGTTAATAAAATAAAAATTATTTATAGTACTATTGGTACATTAAGCACATGGGTTCCATTGCCTAATCAACTCACTCTGAGGGAATCCTCCTTTATTGCCTTCCAAGCATCGGATATAGAATATCTTTGTAAGACACCCTCTGTAATGCTCATAGTTAACACACTTGGTTATGCAGAGGTTTTCGCCTAACCTCACAGATCTTCTAAATCCCAAAATGTGCTTAGAATGACTTAAAATGTGGCGTGGCTGTAATCCAATTTTTTCTCGATTCAAATGGTACAATGGAATAAAAGATAATAATGGAATATGTAAAAATGTTCTGTCACAATCTTATTGATTATCCTTGTTATTTGCTCACTTGTAATTGTTTTTTTAAACCAATTATTTTAAAATATCAGATTTGTTCAAGGTCTAAGGCAATTGCTTTTTTGGTGAATATATCTTTTTTTTATGTTGCCATCGGTATTGCATGTTTTTAAAAAATGTTTATTAAACATCAAGGGTTAGTTGTTAATGATGGCATGTTAAGATGATGGTTTATGAGATTGTTATCCGTTTTTAATGATGGCTTATTATTATTCAAACATTCAGACTGCCATTGGCGCTCCCTTCGGCACCCTCCTCCCCCAGTCCTTAGCAGAGAAAGAGCTGCTGGAATGTTTAGACCAGTAGAGAATGTTGCTTGGCAGGACAAGGCTTCCATGTATTAGCCCCTCCAAAAACTTCCTTCCCTGATTATGAATATGTCTCCCTTTGGAGTCTAGTCCAGCAAGAAAGCTATAGTTCTGCTCTTTTTGAAACATTAAAGGGAGGACGTGACCTTCTCTCTGATGAACTGCTTGTCATCGCAGGGCATTTCCATTGTTGTGGCTTGAGCACCTCCGGCGAATCTAGTGAAAGCATCCAATTGTGTTTGTCTACTATGAGAACCATGGCCATGGACCATGCAATGGAGTCTGAGAGTCCAGCCCGCGCTTCAAGATCTGTTTTTATGACACCAACCCACCATTTACCTGATAAATATGGCTTTTTAATGTGGTCTGAAAAGCTGATTACGGTAAGTACTTGGCAACTCCCATAAGACAGTTTGCACTAATTGTGTGAAGGATGACACTATTAGAAGTGAATAGTCTTCAGTTAAAAGAATCAAACGCCTTTGACTCTATTTGGAGATGCTGTAGGAAGGGCATTCACGTTTGAAAGAAGCTTGGACTATCAGATTTTCCAGTGATGGGTGAGAAGACAAACAAGCATTGGTACTCTATCTGTTTCGCCTATGTGATGAGAGCTGTTTTCATCAGTCAACGCCCGGGACAAAGGAAAGAGCTCCCTGACTATTAGCACGGAAGTGGAGAGGATGAGGCGCAGTGGGCAGAGTTGCTGACTCAGTGCAACATCCTGCGATTCTATACAAATCACTGAATTTCTCCAGGTTATAAATATGCTGCACGAGTAAAAAGCAAAAAGAGGCAAAACTTTATGAAAAAAGAGTTCCAAAGCGGATCTTATCAGTATCTCGGCTATGGGAAACTGATAAGAGAAGCAGAAGCGGAACAAGCATTGGTAAATGCAGGAACATATGCTACCTCCAATAGAAATGGAGGAAAAGTAAGTGCCACACACAGGACCAAATGCGAAACCAGGAAAGAGAGAAGGCGGGATGTAACCCCCCTTTAAAGTTATATTAAAAACTAGAGATTTCACAAGCACATCGCAACGTCTGTGCAGGCGAAACCTAAAAATGTGAGTCACCAGGAGCAGGACTAGTGTTGTACATATTATAGAATGCTTACAACATGCCATTCTTCTAATGGAATGTACTTACTTGTTAATTCTAAGTTTGTTATTCACTGTGGATTCTATTCCAAGGTAGTTACTGATTAGCTCCTGCCTGGAAGAGTCCACTCTTGTATCTTTCTCTGTTCTTCAATTAAAGGACTTCAACTTTACCTGTTGTGCCTGCTGGTTATCTTCCATCACAACTTGCTGACGAGGATGAGATTTTGCTGCCCAGAGTCGTTCCTGAATCTTTTTATTATTGCACTGGCCGATGACTTGATCTCTAATCAGCTCGTCAGTCATAGTACCGAACTTGCACTTGATTGACATTTCCCTAAGCCTAGAAATAAATTAATTGCTGCTAATCACCCGGGCCCTGCTAGGGTAAACACGCGCCGCTTCCGGAATCTCCTGCTCTGGTCCCACCTCTGCACCACAGGCCGCGTCTCTGAAGGCCTCTATCAACAGCAGCGGCCCGCCTCAAGTGCCAAGCCTTTAAGCGTCCATTATCACGCCACAGGGATTGCTTTCTGTTCTGTCTCTTTGCATACGAATACCAGCGGACTGTAGACAGACTGAATGGGAGGTGGGCGAACGGCTGCAATGGCTCTCTAGCAGACATCCTCCGCGGTCAAAGGCATGCTGGTAGATGTATTTCCGCAATTGATCGTCCTACATCTTTTTCGAACGGCGTGTGATTTTTTTTCTGAAGGCCATCAGCGCAAATCAGACAGAGGAGGTAACCGGCGAGCGGAATTCTGGGAGCTGTGGTGCGGTCGACGGCTCCCGGAGGTGTCAAAAGATAGGCACAATTCTGGTTACAAAGGTATTTGTTGGAAATACGACCTTACTGGCAGGAGCCAGTGCAATGAAAATAGTTATATGAGTGGGTGCTCCTCTTGTACTTGGTACCAATCTGTTTATGAAATTTCGGGCTTCAAAATTCATCACCTCTTCTCTCACCTTCTACCTGTGAGATTGTGTGCGTGTGTGACATTTTCATCATCTCAGTGTACTTATGAGTGGCATTCAAGACGCTTCGTGGGGCTTGTTTGGTGCCTCATTGCTGCCACCAGCCACAGTGAACAGACTACGTATCCCAGGGGCGAGCGGGGTGACCTTGTGACCAGCAGCCACTCCCTCCCCCTGCACCGGGTGCTTTATCTACAACTCGCGCCTCCCGCTCCGCGGGAGACGCTTCGTGGGGCTTGTTTGGTGCCTCATTGCTGCCACCAGCCACAGTGAACGGACTACGTATCCCAGGGGCGAGCGGGGTGACCTTGTGACCAGCGGCCACCCCCCCTGCACCGGGTGCTTTATCTACAACTCGCGCCTCCCGCTCCGCGGGAGACGTTTCGTGGGGCTTATTTGGTGCCTCATTGCTGCCACCAGCCACAGTGAACGGACTACGTATCCCAGGGGCGAGCGGGGTGACCTTGTGACCAGCGGCCACTCCCCCCGGCGGTGGGGTGTATTTATAGACTGCGGAGCCGCGTCACGCGGGATGCACGCGGGCGGCGCCCGGGCAAAGGGCGGGCCGTCTGTGGCCGTCAGGGACCGAAGGAGGCCGGGCCCCCCCTCGTGGAAGTCATCTCAAGTAAGGGAAAAGTTTTGATTATTGTCTGTGGACATGGAGCTGTACATGTAACACTGTGCATTGTGAATTGGTACCTTAAACACTCGCAAGACATTGACTGTTAGACTGGCTGTTGTACTACTTGCATCAATAACATGGCAAGCGAGGTCAAAACTCACTCGGCTAGAGTAAAGCGTAATTCACCACCCTTGCGACAGTCACAATCACCAGGAAAAGGCATAGATCTATCCCCAGTTCCAAAGCCAACGGCTATTGATCACATGTTGCAGAAAGCAGTATCATGCGAGATTGAGCGCACAGAGAGACGCCTGTCCTTAATCCCACCGCTGGAGTCCACTGCCCTAATGCTAGGAGCAGAAAGTGAAGTTGTGACTATTTCTCCGTTTTGCTCACCAGAAACATTGGATCAAGATCTTCCCTGTGCACAGCAGGATATTGGTCTAAATATGAGGGCATCGGTCCTCAACAATTCATCCTCTAGGAGCAGGAAACGGACTGTGTGTCCAAAAAAGCCAAAAGAGAGGAAAAGTAGATCCAGTATCACTCCAAGTAAAACAAGATGTAAAGCAAGGGAGGGGCGGGGAGAAAAGGTGGCCCAGGTATTAGTCCCACCTTTATGGGCTACACAAATAGTGCTAGACTTACTATAAATGATTCAAGGTAATTTTGTAAGCCAAATTAAACCATTGGCTAGTAGGTTGGATAAAATCTTGAACAAGGTAAAAAATAGAGGTAGGACCCTGGGAAATACAGTGGAGCCGCATAACATCGCAGTTTTTCCTGATATTATTACAGTCCCACAGATGGCTTCCCAATCGATGGGGCAGAATGTTGGTCAACCCCTAGGGGAGGTTGACTCCCGAAGCACCGAATTCTTCGGTGCAACAGGACAGAGCCATCACTTCAAACACAAGGGCACCACATACTGGACAGGGTCCATCTGAGCAAACATCACCTGCACTGCAACAACCAAAACAGCCCCGAATCGAAAAGGTGCAATTAACAAAGCAGCCCGATACCGATGTCCCTACGATATCGCCTAGTGTCCTGCCTACAATTAATCTACCACCGGAAGCATGCCCCTACGTAGTAGTTCTTGCAGGTGTACCAGAACTAAAGGGCGACCAGAACGAGACACATTTAAATCTACACAACAAGGTCACACACTGGCTTCATAATAATAAACCCTTGACCAGTAATGAAAACGGAAATGGGGAAATTTTACATGTCAGAAGGGTAGATTGGGTAGGCACTAGATGTAAGGATATTGCGGGCAATTGCATTATAGTCAATTTTAGGGACAAGAGAGTAGTGGAATATATCTTGGCATGCGGGACAACTAATCATTCTAGCCGCATAAAATCACTACCATTGGGATATTTTTATCCCAGGCATGCAGCACCCTACGAGGCTTTATCACTTGGGAGACTTATGGAGCGACCTAACTCCCTTAGGGCCCAAGGGTACGTTGGTGATGGCCCTAGATTGAGGCATCCCGGACCATCTAGTTGGACAAATAGGTTTAGCCCCCTGGCATCGCTAGAGGAGATCGATTGACTCAATAGCACCTTACCCACAGCAGATCCCCGTCATAGAAGAAAAGGGAGGAACACGACCCGCGAGGAACCGCAAGAGACAGGAATAGAGACACCACAAAACTATGCCCCCTTAACCCCTTGGCTTTTGGAGGAGGATGATACACCACAAACCTGTAGGGGGGAGAGCACAGCCAAAACTCCAGCACATACAACTATATCAGGGGGGGAGATACCCTAGCCCCGAGTGAGATAAGGGACAGGGGAAACGAGCAAACAGTATCGGGCAGTGGGTTAGTATCAGGACACATTGGAACAATGGAAGGATTGTCTAACACAACACCTAATCCTGCCGGCATAGCTGGTATATATAAAATTGAAGAAGGCTTACAACTCATCTCCTGGAATATAGCCGGACCGGCAAAAAAATTTAATAATTGTGAGTGGCAGCGGTACATAAATCGTTTCCAGATAATTAGTCTACAGGAGACCTGGGTGGTTGACAATAGTCTTTTTCAATTGCCAGGGTATAAATGTTTCTTCGTTCCAGCCCAAGAATCAAGATCAGGTAGAGCTAGGGGAGGCTTGTCCATATATGTAGATCTAAACCTTCAGGGTGTATGGACAAGCACGACCTGGTCCTCAGAGGCTTTTCAGGCCGTGTGGTACAGGGACAAAGGGCTAAGGTTGATCGTGTTTAACATTTATAATAAGGGGATCTCAGGAGAAGATAATACATTCCTCCAGGACTTGGACCGCAGATTAAATCAAGAGATAGAAGCTAGCAAGGGGGTACCAGCTCCCAATATTCTAGTTATGGGTGATTTTAATTGCTATCTTTGCCCAGCTTTACTTCCCACTGACGCCGAATGGTCACATTGCCCAGTCAAGAATGGACCCCATTTTGGTCATACACAAGAAGGTATGGCCTTTACCAAACTCTTAGACACCTATGACCTGGTGCATACGATGAATATGATGGTTTTGGATAAAGACGGGATGCTCCCTCCCACTTTTATGGGTCGAGGTTGCTCGTCATTTATTGATTATATTGTATGATCTAGTTTCCTAAAACATAGGATCATATCCGTAGGGATTGAATGGAGTCCCTTCAGTGACCATAATCCCGTGATAATGGAGCTTTCCTATCTGACCCAGCATAGGAGGGAACAGCTGGGTAGTATCTCCCAGAGAGTAACAGATCAGGGGAGGCGGCTCAGGTGGTCGAAAATAGATGGGGAATACTTTTATAAATCCCTTATGGATAATGGGAAAATTCCCATTGATGAGTGCCTTGACCCTACAGTGGAGGGGCTTCCGTTACTTGAAGCATTCGGGCAAATAACTAACCTGGTAGACGGGCTCCTAAAATCAAGTGCCTCAGTAAGGAAAATTGATTGCCCGAGATGGTTCGATAAGGACTGTTCACGTGCCTTAAGGGAACTTAAATGTAGTCTTAAGAAAAGGCCAAGGGACAAACAAGAAGTAGCCCAGTGTAGATTAACGTACAAGAAGGAGATTAAGAGAAGGAAAGAAATTCTCCAGGGTGAAGTATGGTCTGACCTAAGGGAGGCTGCAGAAAGGAGAGACATCACCGAGTTCTGGAGAATAATTAACAAACCTTGTTTCCAGGACAGCAATGTCCCAGATATCGGGACAAATATTCTCCCGGCTCAGTGGCTCGCACACTTCAAGGGTCTATATAACTATAGAACAGCACTTGCTCCAGAGGAGGGGGGGGATAGTTAAGCAGGGGCTGGAAGTAGATTTTACTTTAAAAGAAATTACTGTGGGAATTGAGGGTCTGACAAAAAACAAGGCCCCTGGCCCTGATGGGACACCACCGGACCTGTTCCTGAGCAATGTTGAGCTATGGGCCCCAATACTCACTAGAGTGATAAATGCCGCCTGTAGATTTGGCCTTCCTCGAACTTGGTCTACGGCCATAATTGTCCCGATTTTTAAAAAGGGGAACAGGGACAACCCACAATGTTACCGACCAATTTCACTGAACGATGTGTCTGCTAAGATTTTGGGTCGGGTAATTCTAAATCGCCTGAGTGGACTGAGGAGAATAATATCATCTCGGACACCCAGTACGGGTTTAGAATACGGAGATCTACAAGTGACCAATGCCTGAACCTGTATATGCTGGTAGCGAAATACACTAAGGCTAGCAATGAAGCTATTTACCTGGGGTTCATGGACTTGGCAGCCGCTTTTGATCACGTGAACAGGGACAAACTCTGGGCTATGATGACACAGATGGGGATAGATTTGGGCTTGATTGACATCTTGAGGGAATTACATAGGGACACCTCTGCAATGGTACGCTATAACATGGAGGGGGGGATGACTGAATCCTTCCCATGCACCAGCGGGGTGAGGCAAGGTTGTATTCTGGCCACCTTTTTATTCTCACTCTATATTAATAACCTGGAGAAGTCCTTGATCAATCTAAAAACCGATTGCCCAAGTGTAGGATCGCGTCCTATCCCGGTACTCTTATACGCGGATGACGCGGTCCTACTTGCACGTACCCCTAAGAGCTTACAGCTCCTAATAGACGGATTTGTAAAGTTTATGGAAACTTTAGACCTGTCGGTTAATCTGGGCAAATCATACGTGATGCTAGCTGGTAATAAACCCTGCACTAACTTCTCTTATAAAATAGGAAGCCACACACTAGAAAAGGTACAGTCTTTCTCGTATCTGGGCCTACTATTTGATGGCTCTTTACAATTTAAGCCCCTGGTGGAGGAACGTTGCTGTACATTGATATCCTCCAAGGGTGCTATCGCAGGCTATGGGCGGAGAGTGGGTCGATGGTCCCCTGAACAAATAATGAATCTCTATGGTTCTATTTGTTGCTCAAAGGCCATTTATGTTGCAGAAGTGTGGGGCTTTGTAAACATCCAGCAATTACAGCCGGAGGAAAACAAAATTTTACGCTCAATATTGAAGATACCGCAGAGTACCCCAGCTGTAATAGCCCATAGTGAATTAGGGAGGCCATATTAAGAAGACCTGGTTAAACTTAGACCCATTTTGGCATGGCTGAAAATTTGGTTAAACCCTGAGGCGACTTTAGGTAGACAAATTATAAGTGACTGCATGGGAAGGGATAAAAGCATGAGTATACCATGGCTGAAATATGTAATGATTAGCCTGGAAAACCTTGGTCGTAAGGATCTATTTTTAAAACCAGCGACGATTGTAGCACAAGATAAGCTGTTGATCAAGAGATTATTTTTGGCCCAGAGAACCACAAGCAGAGCAGAGGCTGAAGGGATTAAATGTACCGTGAGTGCCTATAGCTTGGTAAAAAACTCGGAGGGAATGGAGCCGTATCTTTATCTCATGCACAACGCCCAGGATAGATTTTTAATGTCCCGTTTTAGGCTCAATCTTTTACCCTATTTACTGGCTGATCCACCGGGTTTTATATTTCCGATTGAGCAGAAGGGTGCCTGCGGCTGCGACAATAGGTCTCCGCAGGACACCCTTCATTTTGTACTTTTGTGTCCGTTTTATTCAATGCCCAGGCGTAGATTTCTGGTAGGAATTTTAAAGCAAGCTAAATTTGCAAACGCCAAAGATGCACTAATCTTCTTGCAAAAAGCGGTCAATTCCTTGACACTATGTAGTATTATGAATTTTATTAGAGTTGCGGTGCGATTAAGGGTAACTAGAGAGATGGTCTGATTGTCATTATCTCAAATGAAATGTTTCACCTAGTCTTCCTTTTACCATATATGTAGTAACAGTCAGGATTCTGGTAATGATTTAATTGTATTTTTAACTGTTTGTATATATGTGCTTTTATGATGTTTTTTAATCATCGAATAAAGAATGACTGAAATTAATTGATAGACTCTCCAGATTTGTGACGTTGAGTGTAGAACTTGAATCTGTTCATGACTAGGTTTTCCTCTTTAGCGTACCTTCAAGTCTGCAGATGGCTTCTTTGTATTCATCTGGTAAAGCTTCACCGTTTGCCTGGAGTGCTTGAGGGAGGTAGCGAGATACGCGTTGTCCCTCCTTCCCTAATGTGCGTAAAAGAACCGCTCTTGTATCTTCCTCTGTTCTTCAATTAAAGAACTTCAACTTTACCTGTTGTGCCTGCTGGTTATCTTCCATCACAGGTTGCAAGATTGGAGTCAAAATGTAAGACTTCACAAAGAAAGCAATTTCAATTTCCAAGGCTTACCTTGCTTTTTTTTTAACCAGTTATAAATGACAAAACTTGTGAAGTAGAGCCAGAGGGGTATGCATGGGGTGCATGGAGATGGAGGGTTACCGGCCACAGTGTTGTGTTCTGATCCCAGACAGCACAGACAGACGTAACGTGGATCAAACAGGGACCTCTTCTTGCAGCATCTGCAATAGGACATTTTATAGACAAGACACTGCAAGAGAGATCCAGACCTGCTTTGATGAGGTGTGAAAAACAGGAACTGAGGACAGTGCTATGGATTGCCCCATATATACTCCAGGGATGGAGTTGCAGCTGAAGCTGCATGGCACCGCCTTGCAGCACTGGAGATAGGTTGCTAATAAAATGCTAACCAGACCAGTCTGATGCCTGGAAGGATAATTCATAAGGTGAGGAATGTGCAAGAAGATGCAGTCCTCAGAAATCCTTCTAACACGTTAGTGGTCCGGTAACACATACCTTTTTTGTTAGAACGCACAAAAGACAACACAACAGCTTCCTTTTCTCTTCCTTGGAATCCATCAACTGACTTGATTTCTAGTTCAGGATGTCGATGACTAAGGTGCTTTCTAAGCATATCCACCTGAAAAAGAACATGAGAATATCAGCGTTAATGATAGTTATAAAAACAGTGTCCGATAATAGAAACTGAACGTTTTACTGTTCCCTGCATTCAGTGCATACAACTTTCAGCATTGTTTGAAAATAAAAGAAACTGAGAAATTCACACATAGTACTCAATGTTGAACATAATTCAAACTTGATCTGTAGTGCTGCCTCCTCTAATTAGCTCATAACCTGACCTCCATTGTTTCTGAATAGCGATAAAACACTTATTCCGTTTTCATCTGAGATAGATATGAATTATCTGTACTAATTCAACAATACGTTCCACGTAGTCTATTTTGATATATTAGGCGTACTGACGCCTTTTTGGTACAGCCGCTATAGAAAAAGGAACAATAAATAAAAGAACATTTGGACCGCAGGCAGAAATAATGAGGCAAGGAGATTATCCTTAGGATAAGATGACCATGCTTTAAATGTGCCTACCACTAATGCCATGAGATTCAGTGAATTAGATAAACAAAAAAGAGGGCACTGTGGTATGCAATGCATAGAAGCCAAGACTCAGCATAAATTATGCCATCAGTAACCTCCTACTAACTTTGCCAGAACCATGGCTAACTCGATTAATCCAGAGGATGCCCTCGCTATAGTACCAGCCCTGCCAAGTTTCCCAGTAGGACTACAAGTTCCAGAATTCATAGAAAAAAACCTGGACTGGAGCAGCACATCAAGCATTGGAACTGGAAAACTTAGCAGCTATGTACACTAGCAACACTAAATACTGACCAAAACACTACACACAGTCTAGGAGACTATTTGTACATCAATGCACTGTGAAAGGGTTCATTCGCGGCAACATGTTTTAAGCTGGTAGAAGCTCAACAATAAAGAAATAAGCATGGTTAGCTTGCGTTAAAGAGGATTACTAGTGCCACTACCCTAAGGTATAGCAAGAACAGTAGTGATGAGTAGCTGCTGTGTAAAAAAATGTGGCTACTGCATCCTGAGCAGAGTATTATACTACGGAAAAATCACTTGTCAAACAATTTGCAAACCTAAGATTACACAGAAAAAAAGTGCAACTTATATTATTTGTGCGTTACTGCACACTGTTTGACTACGCTTATGAATTCTTCCAGTTATGGGGTAAATAAGTCAAAGGATGCTCTTACTGCATTGTCTTGCATTGCGGATCTCCCTCCCGCCTTTTTATTTTCTGGCTTGACAGCACAGCTGTTGCCAGACAATTATGTGAGAGGGGCTTTGGCTCTGCCCACATGTTGGGTGCCAGGAGTAAATGTTTTGATTTTTGAAAGCTGTGTGCTTCCACAAAAAAGTGCTTACTCCCAACACATCTGTGATCATTTTGTTTATCTATCCAGCTTGCAGAGGTTGATTTTTCAGGGGCACACACGTGACACTGTAATGCTATTAAAGTGTCTTAGATAACTAGATAATTTATGGTGTTTTTCTCTGGCAGCAGCACAGATGGGAGGAGGGCAGTCATTAACCTACATGGATTTTAATGGTTTTGTTGACTGTGCATTCATAAGCCAGACCTATTGTTATTGCCAATGCTTGCTCTATTTTCAAAAACCCGGCTGTTTTAATAAGCAAAGCACCCTTTTGGTGATTGGCTGAGTCGCCTCACTACAAGGCCACTGTGGAGCTTCAGTTAGCTGCTGGGTGTGCAACAATGCTCTATGGGCAAGCTGGTGAGCTAATGTGGCAGCAGACAGGTATGAATGTTTGCAATGAAGTGTTCTGAGATTACCTTGCAGTCCAGAGGCTGTGCACCGTGTGGCTGACTAGGTAAGAGCTTGGCTGAATGTGAGTAAATTGTGGCTGTGCATACAGATTGGAAGCAAGACTGTGAGCAGTACAGGTAAACATGGATGAGCATAGACACTATTTTATGTATATAAATGTTTCTGGTTGAAGGCTTTATGAACGTGGGGAAGAGTATACAATAAGTGTAAAAGAGTGTGCATGGCAAGTTTTGCAGTGTCTTTGAATACGTGTGAATGCTGGCCAAGAGTGTTCCTCGAGCATGCGCATATGTGTGTAAAGGAGAGGGCCTGGGTGCGTGCTGAGCTTGGCTTGAGCTGTGTTGTGAAGCCCCTCACCCATCTCCCCTGACATCAGCAGATGTAACAGTGCTTGCTCTAGGGCTGATGGGCTGCTAAGCTGGGTCACAAACTCTTTCATTGGCTGTCATTTCCGTGCAGGTCAGCAGACACAAACTCATAAATAACACTAAGGGGAAAAGACGAGGTAGCTGTGGGATCGGAGGCAAAAGCCTGATAAACAACCCGAGCACAGCGATGCAGATATACAATGATAAATTATGAAAATTAAGAAAAAGGAGAATGAGAGAAAAAACAAAATGATTGCTATCAGCTCCAAAAAAAAAGGTAGAAAAATAAATAATTAATAAGAGAACCAAAAAAAGAAACAAGCATTTACAATGCAACGGTCTCGGCATTGTTAAAGTTAGAGCTATTCGCATTGCTCAGGTCATTATTTTTGTTTATGTTTTTGTTTTTAAAACATTTAAAGAAACGGCTTTGTTATTTACAATGTCAATAGCTTAATCAATCTCAAATGCGAGACCTATTACATTTGCACCCACACACACAAAGCCACCCACACACAGAGCCACCCACAGAGCCACTCACATAGAACAACCCACACACAAATAGAGCCACCTACACACACACACACGCAGTAGCCCTCTGACCTATTTACATTATGTGCACTTTGTGATCTGCATGGTACATGTTCTTTGCTGCAGGCACATTAACCCTATGTGCTACCTTTCCAGGAGTCAAAACTTCCACTAGACAAAACTCAGATCTCTCTCTAGGTATAACATTAAACATCAATCATAAGTATACAGTTTTAGAAAAATACACTTAGTGATCCTCCTAGGTAATAAAGGCCACGCGAAAACAACTGAAACATTGTGCACAAGTCTGTTGTGAGAGACACTGACAGTTCTGACCTTGTTCAGCTAGTTCAAAGACACTTCATCTGGCCCAGGCCTGTCCACTTGGTGAGTGAGGGACGGATGCAATCTATCCTGTTGATTTCAGAGGAGTGGCATCCTTACAATTCAAAAGAGTGTCTTTCAATGTCTCTGAGACATACATCTGTGCAAGCAGAACCTGGGGTTGGATATATTGTAATGTTAACCACACAGAGGTCTGTTAGCTGCTGTCATCAGATATGTACTCATTAGTAAGAAAATGTCAAGGACTTTCTCCATAAAACAAGAGTAGTATTATATCTGTGGATGCAATGACAGAAGCTGGGGTGAATGTATGACATTGTTCTGCATTCTGTCCATCAATTGTTGTTTTTGCATTTGTCACCCCGAGTGGGAAGGGTATGCTCAGACGTGAGTCCCTTGCTCTCCATGCCACTGGAATCAAGCTATCCTGGCTGATGAGGGCTGAAAGCCCGAAACCGGTCCTAGGATGCTTGTTTCCAGTCCAGGGAGGACCTGGCTTGGCAGTTCGGGCTGGACTGTTCCCATGGGGCACAGGGTCAAGACTGATTTGCATATGGCTGGGTTCAAACTGGAATGGCATGGTGAGCAAAAAAACGATGGATTTAGGCCCAGATCTCTGTACTGGGGTGAATGTATGACATTGTTCTGCATTCTGTCCATCAATTGTTGTTTTTGCATTTGTCACCCCGAGTGGGAAGGGTATGCTCAGACGTGAGTCCCTTGCTCTCCATGCCACTGGAATCAAGCTATCCTGGCTGATGAGGGCTGAAAGCCCGAAACCGGTCCTAGGATGCTTGTTTCCAGTCCAGGGAGGACCTGGCTTGGCAGTTCGGGCTGGACTGTTCCCATGGGGCACAGGGTCAAGACTGATTTGCATATGGCTGGGTTCAAACTGGAATGGCATGGTGAGCAAAAAAACGATGGATTTAGGCCCAGATCTCTGTACTGGGGTGAATGTATGACATTGTTCTGCATTCTGTCCATCAATTGTTGTTTTTGCATTTGTCACCCCGAGTGGGAAGGGTATGCTCAGACGTGAGTCCCTTGCTCTCCATGCCACTGGAATCAAGCTATCCTGGCTGATGAGGGCTGAAAGCCCGAAACCGGTCCTAGGATGCTTGTTTCCAGTCCAGGGAGGACCTGGCTTGGCAGTTCGGGCTGGACTGTTCCCATGGGGCACAGGGTCAAGACTGATTTGCATATGGCTGGGTTCAAACTGGAATGGCATGGTGAGCAAAAAAACGATGGATTTAGGCCCAGATCTCTGTACTGGGGTGAATGTATGACATTGTTCTGCATTCTGTCCATCAATTGTTGTTTTTGCAATGACAGAAGCAGCAAAATACCAATGGGGCGGCACACTATGCTAAGCAAAGATTTTTAGTTTATGTGTTTTAAGCCACGCCCTTAATTACATTGGCCACGCCGCTATGAGAGACACCCCAGTTTTTTCATCCCACTTAAACCCCTGGACCTAATGACCACAGCTGCCAACTTTGGGGATAGTGATTCAGATACAAGTCATGGCGTCGGTTCAACCCATGTGATTTTGGGCAAATCACATCTTCCAATGTCGGCTGATCGTGTGTAATGTAATTAGATGCTCATGTAAATCGATGTGGTGTTTTTGGGCCAAGTTCGCGCTATATCAAACTGTAAACTTGAAAGAAAAGACTAATGAATTCCTTAGTTTGAAAATGCGAGGAAACTGGAAACTAAAATCGATTTTAAAATGTACGACGCATGACAAAACGCTTCTGGTCTCCCCAGCTTCTTTTCTGACAGGACTAGCGACGAGCTATTTTTTAAGACTAACTCAGCCTCCTCCACTGTCTTGAATGGAAGGAATTGGGAAATCTGTTTTGTCCTGCAGCATGGCGGCCGCTACTCGTTTACCAAAAGCCCATTTAGCTTTCTAGTTGTTTATTGGAACTGTGTTCAGAGGACGGAAGTCAAAGGATTGCCGAATACACTTCCTGGTCGGCAGCTCATGCGTAGAATATAGCCAAGGCAGCTGGTGCGATAAGTAATGAGCAAATACATTTTTCCTGTTTTTTTTTCTTCAATAAATCCCCACTTCATTATTCCCAGATTTCTGCATCTACGAGGAAGTAGTCCCTCTGTTTTGGCAGGGCACTGGTTGGCCGTTTCGGTGTGGGGTCTACTGCATTATTATCTGGAGCAGTTGCTTAGCAATGGTGCCATCGGTCTAATACATTCAAGGAAGATGCCGCCCTCCTACCCCGGTTTCGTATTAAAAGCTCGCCTTAATAGGGGGCGGTGGACCCTTGCAAATGTTAGGTTTGGAGGTTGTAAGTTGTGACATTTATACCGCGATAACCTTGGGGGCCTCTAGGACTGTTTAAAGAAAAAAATTAAAACCTAAAGAAATCAGTCCCAGCCCCTTACCTGGCGAGAGCCATGAACACCGCCACCTTTCTCCGAGGTCAAGCAGAAATGCCTCGGAGAAACGCAGCGGCATTTTCAGATTCGGGGGCATGTTTTTCTTTCACTCCTCTTTCTCTCCCCTGGAATGTTTACATTCCAGAGGAGAGAAAGTAAAAAACACGCCCCCGAATCCGAAAAAGACAGGGCTTGTTTGGAGAGACAAAGCTCTTCTCCAATGGCTGACCAGCATTTAAGAGGCCAGCCAATGGAGAAGAGGGGAGAAGAGGGGCGGGTTCAAGCCCCTCTTCTGAAAAACGTTAAATCTCGCGAGCGAGACTGCGCAAGCGCAGCCTTCGCTAGCCGAGACCTAAAAAGGGAGAAAAAAGTAAAGAATGAAAAAAAAGGAAGGGGAAGAAAACCCAAGTGAAAAAATATGGAGCAAAAGGGAGAACGAAACAAGGAGGGAGATTAATGCAGAAAGAGGAGAAAACAATAAATGTGAGAAGATAAAACGAAAGAGAAAAATACCTAACAAATAAGAAACAAAAATAGAACTGTAAATAGGGAAAGAAAAAGAAAAAAGGTGCTGAGAGAATAAAAGAAAATGATGGTAATACCAAAAAGGACTCATAAAAGACAACAAGCATTGGAAATGCAATAGGTCTCGCATTGACATTAGTTTGAGTTATTGACATTGTAAATTACAATTTCTTTTTCTTTTTAAAAACATATATAAAAGGCATTGTTATTTACAATGGCAATAGAAACCCCTCTATCCCAGACCGTTGTTCAATACTTTGTTTAAATCCTCTATTCAAGACCTTTGTTCCATACCTTTATTGAACCCCTCTATCCAAGGCCTTTGCTCAATACCTTTGTTCCACCCATTCATCCAAGACTTTTGTACAATAGCGTTGTTGATTCCCTCTCATCCAAGACCCTTGTTCGAAACCTTTGTTGAACATCGTCAAGACCTTTGCCTAAGTTGTGCATTCAAGAGCTCTCCCAAGACCGCCATCCAAAACCTTTGTGAGAAAGCTTTCTCCAAGACCTTCAGTAATGATCTTCACAGTCATGGTCACTCTTTCCATGAATTCTTTGGACTTCAGGACTTTGTTATTTCCTGGGTACCTGGCACGGTGACTATCATGGTTGGTGCAATGGTAGGACCCAAGAACATAACACTGCAGTCATATAGTGCACCAGTAATGCGAATAGCAACGAATAACTAGAGAAACAAATTCTTCCTAGAGAGTACTTTATTCACTAGTGCAAAACATGACAGCATATAAAATATTCACACTCTGTGGAAAGCAAGGACAAACAACACATATTGCAAGCCTACCGAGTACGGAATCACTTCTTTGTGACGACGCAAGAGAGATTTCAAGGCAGACTTTGCACAAAGCTCACTCATTAATGGAAGTGTTGTGCACCACACTGTCCAAAGGACTTTGATACGCAACCTCTGGTGCGCAGCTCCAACCAGGAGGACTGGATCTATATGGGGATATCAAGGGGTCTGAATGAAGGGTGGTGCTTCCAGAAAGAGAGTAGGGGAGAAATAGGGTAAGTTGCACATGACTCAAACTGCCCAAGTCCGACCGACCTACCGGGATGTCTCATTACTTTCTCTTAAAGGCCTATTCACTTCTATGCGAATGCAAATGGCCATATAAAAGCATGCGCTTGTTTATTATTGCACACAGAAGGAATAGTGCAATAGCAGTGTTACATCACTCTCCTGGCAAATGTGTGGTTTCTTAAACTGAGCCTGTGTACGCATGGACTATGTACAACTCTTCGTCACCCTTCCCATCCAAGAAAACACTGTTCTGCTTTTTGACGATCTGCAATTGTTGCCGATCTCTTTTTTTTTGTTTGTTTTGTACTACCGCTCAGTTCACGTGGGAGCACCACAGCCACTGACTATCTAAGAGGAAGTAAGGGGCTTAGAGCACGGGAGAACGAAAGTTTAATACTAAACATTTGTATCAAGCGACACATCTGAGTGTCACCAGTAATCGGTAACACTCGGCAGGTGGCACTGCAGAGGCCATTGCCAGAGACCGTACTCACTGAAATGTGTGTTCCTTTGTAGGATAAAAGTACAGCTCTCACAGCAGTGCTGGCTAGGACTTTGTTGCTTACCTGTAACATTGGTTTGCAGCTTGTAAGTGGTTGCTGACTCGCATGTCGTACATACTCCTGCCATCTAGAGGCTGGATAAGACATAGTCGTCAAGGTTTTTCAAGATAACAGATGGAATGTCTGCTGCAGTATGGGTCGACCCAGAATCGAACCCAATCCCACCCCTTAAGAGTGCTTTGCCAATTCATTGCCTCATAATCAGCGTATTTCATCTTATATGCCTGTGCTGACAGGGAGGCTGGGTTGGACGCCTGTGAACCAATAGCCAATAATAAAATCAAAACTAGTGTTACTGGTAAGTAACTTTATTGCAGCTTAGATCTTCGATTGGTTCACAAGCGTTTCCCTGTGTAGCAACCAGTTGCAAAGGACAGGAAAACAAGAGGCATAGACCATTTATGAAAAAAGATTGCTTAACGCTGCCCTACCCTACTTTGGCATCCATTGAGCATTGGAGCTGAAACGAGATTACTTGTAAATGGTTTAAGAGCAGTTTATCATGCCCTAAATAATGCTCCAGGGTGACCTTTCATGTGTGGGGGGTAGGAGGGCACCTTGCTGCCCTCTTCAGGTCTGCAATGCTCCAGATTGACCTCGCATAGGGGCGGGCGGGGTGAGGCACCAGCTGCCCTCTGCTGGGTATCCTCAGGGAGGCATTCAGTCATCTGGGACATCACGACCCCTGAGTGCAGTACCACTGGCCGTGCAGGTGCCAGAGGTGAGGGGGTGCACACCTTGGTTCCCTCTGCATCTGCCCTCTCTCTGGAGAGCCCGTGGTCAGAGGAGTGTTACAGCCCGTAGCAACGATGATGTAGTGGACCCTACCCCTGGTCTGCACTCATGGGGAGAGAAGAGCATAACAGTAGGCAGTTGGTTTGGGGGTCCTTTATCACTTCTTCCCCCTAGGAGAGCCTGGTCCTATGGTAGCGGAACCGTGCTGCTTGCGGTAAGACGGATCCTAAGATGCTGTGGAACCAGGCGCCAGAAGGGCTTCAATTAAACACCAGCCCAAGGCCCTAGACTCTTGATAACGTCACTTCCTGCCAAAGTTCTGTAGGGCAGGGCGTCATTTCAAGGCGGTGGGATGCTTTCACTAACCACCCATGCTGTAGCCCTTCAAGTACCATGGGGGTCAGCATCTTCGAAGCAGTCAAGAAGGAGCAGGCTTTCAGCCTCTTTTGTCGCCTCTCTCACAAGATTCCTCTCGTGAATAGAACTCAGAACACCTATGGGCGCAGAAGGTTGTACTAACACTGAAGCCAAAGTACTCAGCGCCAACAGCAGAGACATCAGCGTCATCACGGTTGATTGAAACGTCCAGCATTCTCCACGATCCCCCCAGTGCACACCCACAACAGGCAAGTGGCAGATCCAGGGAGCAGGAGCACAGATTGTACGTGGATTAAGGGGAATGAAAATTGCTTGTCGCCACTTTCGACTGACTGGACGAAGCCGACACGAGCCTTCTATTTAAGTTCGCTTAATAATACAAGTTTTATGGTGATGGCATCCAGTCGAGACAGTAGCCACCGGTCAATGGTGGAGATCTTATATGTAGACTTCATTAGCATTTACTAAGGAAGCCACGCCGTCAGTGCTCGTGCCATAGATTTGGGATACCTAAGGGAACACAGCAGGGATAGGGCAGAACTAAGGCGTAGAAAATTCAAGTCAGTAAGTCTGCTCCTCGGCTTGTAAAATCTTCCCCGACCCAAGGGGTGTGAATGTTCAACACACATGAAAGGAAACACGCCCTGCGTGCTGATGACTGCAGGAAAGTCTCTAGAATCTCTGTTCGTGTTCTGATAAGGAAAAGCGAGAAAATAAATGTGCAGTTGATTCCCCTAACCAAACACAATGATGACCAGAGAAATAAAAAAAAACGCTGGTTATCTGAGAATAACTCTGGGTCCATATCAAAGGGTTACTGAAATCATGAATAAAGCTCGTTCACAGGTTGGGTTTGTAAATTTAAGATTATTCCACATACAACCACTAGATGGCAGGAGTATACAAGGATTATTCAAGGCATCGGATCACAATTAAGACGGAGTTCAACCCCGAGATTTAATTAACAGGGTTAAGCTTGGAGCACACCCTCCCACGTCACACCCCCAAAAAAAGATGGTGTCGGCCTGTCCACATGGGCCGTCCTAAAAGTGGACAGGGCGGTGACAAAAAAGCCCGCATTTCAATCACGCACCAGCATTTTACATAAACGATGACGCGTGCCAATTGAAAAGAAGGGCGGGGCTTAGAGTCCCCTTTTGAATGTATCGATTCCAAAAGGCACTCGCATGGCGAGAGCAGCGCATGCGTGCTGCTAACGCCAGGCGATACCTAAAAAAGCTAGGAGGAGAGATGTGTGAGAGGGATGAGACCGGTGATAAAAGGACATATAGGAACAAAAATGGACACGGAAGGTAGTGAGGGTGAAACAAGAGAGTGATGTGAGATAAAAACAAAAAAAAATCAGATGTGAAATATTGCAGACAAAATAGTTTGGTTGAGAGAAGAGGGAAGGTTGCTAATGTTAAGCGAAGAAGAACATGTTACAAGGGGAGAACACTATTTTACTGTATTTCACATCCTATTAGAGTGGAGTGGATCAGAGTGGTGTAGAGTGGAATATCGTACAGTGGAGTTGGGAAACACTGAAGTGTCCGAGTGTGGAGTTGCATAGAGTGGAGTGGTGTACAGTGGAGTGGCGTATAGTGCTGTGGCATAGAGTGTTGCACAGAGGAGTGGCGTACAGTGAAGTAGCATAGAGTTGAACGGCAAAGAGTGGAATAGCATATAGTTAAGTGGACTGTCGTAGAGTGGAGCAGCATGTTGTACAGTAGAGTTGTGCAGAGTGAAGTAGGGTGAGGTACGGTAGAGTAGACTGGTCTGTCAGAGAGTGGCACGTGGTACAGTGTCTTAGAGTGGAGGGTCGTAGAGAAGAGTGGTGTAGAGTGTACTGTGATATTACTGTGGAGTGGCATAGAGTGGAGAGGCACAGAGAGGAGTGGTGTGTAGTGGAATGGCATAGAGTGGAATAACATAGAGTAGAGAAGCAGAGTGGAGTTGGGTACAGATGCGTGGCGTAGAGTGGAATAGCGTATAGTTGAGTGGAGTGTTGTACTGTTGAGTTGCGCAGAGTGGAGTGCCGTGTGGTGCAGTAGAGTGGTGGACTGACATATCAGAGTGGCGTAAGGTACAATATCTTCGAGTGAATGGTTGTAGAGCAGAGTGACAAGGAGTGAACTGGCTGAGAGTGGAGTGGTGGAGAGTAGAATGGTGGAGAGTGGAGTGCCGTGCAGTGGAGTGGCGTACAGTGGAGTGGCGTACAGTGGAGTGGCGTACAGTGGAGTGGCGTACAGTGGAGTGGCATAGACGAGTGCTGTAGGGTGGAATAGCATATACTGGAGAGGACTGTCATAGGGTGGAGCGGCGTGTTGAACAGTCAAATAGAGCGAAGTGGTGTGTGGTATGGTACAGTGAACTGGTGTGTCAGAGTGGCATGTGTACAGTGTCTTAGAGTGCAGAATTGTAGAGGAGAGTAGTGTTGAGTGAACTGGGATGTCAGAATGAAGTGGCGTACAGGGGAGTGGCAGTACAGGGAAGTGGCAGTACAGGGAAGTGGCAGTACAGGGAAGTGGCTGTACAGGGAAGTGGCTGTACAGGGAAGTGGCTGTACAGGGAAGTGGCTGTACAGTGGAATGGCATAGAGTGAAACAGTGTAGAGTAGAGAAGCATAAAGTTGTGTTGGGTACAGTCGAGTGGCATAGAGTAGAGTGGCATAGAGAGGCGTAGCTGTCATAGAGAGGAGGGCGTGTTGTACAGTGTAGTTGCGAGTTGTGTCATGTGGTAAAGTAGAATGGACTGTTGTGTTATAGAGTGACAGGTGGTAGAGGTCCCTTAGAGTGGCGGGTCATAGAAAAGAGTGGCGTAGAAGGTAGTGTGCTATCACAGTGAAGTAGCGTACAGTGGAGTTTTGTGGTAGAGAGTGGAGTGGCCTACAGAGGAGTAGTGGAGTGGCGTGGTGTAGAGTGGAATGGCATAGACTAGAGAAGCATAAAGTGGAGTTGGGTACAGTGGAGTGGCATAGAGTGAAGTGAACTGTTGTAGAGTGGAGAGGCATGTTGTATGGTGTAGATGTGTGTAGAAGCGTGTGGCACAGTAGAGTGGACTAGTGTGTCAGAGTCCTCTGTGCTACAGCGCCTTAGAGTGGAGGGTCGTAGAGAAGAGTGGCGTACAATGTACTGTGAGGTCACAGTGGAGTGGCATACAGTGGAGTGGTGTGGCATAGAGCTGAGTGGCTTACAGAGTAGCGGAGTGGCGTACAGTGGAGTGGTGTACAGTGGAGTAGCATAGAGTAGAGAAGCAGAGTGGAGTTGGGAACAGTGGAGTGGCGAAGAGTGGAATAGCGTATAGTGAAGTGGACTATCGTAGCGTGAAGTGTCGTGTTGTACAGTGGAGTTGGTTAGATTGGAGTGGTGTGTGGAACAGCAGAGTAGATTGGCGTCTGAGAGTGGCGTGTGATACAGTCTTTTAGAGCGGAGGATCGTATAGAAGAGTGGTGAACAGTGAACTGGGATGTCAGAATGGATTGGCGTACAGTTGAGAGCCATGCCATACACTGGAGTGACATGTTGTAGAGTGGAGTGGCGTGTCGTGGAATGATGTGTCAAAGATTGTATTGTATTGTCATACAGTGGAGTGTAGAATCTAGTTTAATCCAACGTAATGTGAAAATGGCTGCACAAATTTAAATTACATTTAGTAGGAATATAGGGTAGAAACGTTAATTCTGGGTAGTAGATCTTACATGGTTAAGTAGTATTAAAGTTATAACTAGGGCTCCCGGTTTTCCGTTTTAACGGATTTTTACATATAAATACAGACGGAAATCTATATTTCCTTTGTCCGTATTTATATTTAAAAACGGCAAAATACTAGCAAATTTTGCCGCGCTGCCGTTCTCCAAGTGCACAAGACCGTGCACATCACGCGTCATGCTGCTGTTTCATTTCCACTGGAAAGCTGCACATGCTGCAACAACTCAATGTACAGCCGTTTACCACGGCCAAGGGTGGTAAAGCGCTGTCAGGACACTTGTTAGCCTAAACTTCGCCAAGTGCCTCTCCTTCCCACACAATGCCTTGAATCACTCAGGTGGTTCCTGAGCAGACGGTTGCTGTGGGGAGGCGGGTGTCTCTCCTGAGAGGGGCGTCGCGTTGGATGCACTCCCGGGCGAGAGTCAACATACCTGTAATTCAGATCTCCCCACACACAATGCAAGAAAAGGCAGAGCGAGGCCTTTTAAGTGGAAAGGGCCGGCGGGGGCGGCTGCTTCTTTTGATTGCCCGATGTTGTGGGGTGATGTATTTATTCTCGCTGTGAGTGTAGCGTTATGTGGCTGAGAACATTTCTATAAATAATCTTAATCCAGTTCTTGGGGGCGCGCGCCTGTGTGTTGGTAATACTTCCAAATGAATCACAATTTGTATGTAACACCTCCTGCCAACCTTAAGAGCTTCTAGCAGCGCTAATTTACTTTCAGTACTCGGGGGACTGCGTGTGTAGCAATTCCCCCAAGATCAGACAGGTTGTAGGTTAGTGTGAAAATATATTTCAAGGCTAAAGCTTATTTAAGAAACCTTAAATACAACTGGCAGAGCCAATGCAGCTTTTGCAGAATGCTGCAGCTAGACTTCTAACCGGCATCCCTAAATTTGCACCCATATCAAAGGCCATCCGAGACTTACACTGGCTTGGTCTTCAAGGCCTTAAATGGTGATGGTTCTGACGAACTAATAAAACAATTTAAAAGGTATGTCCCTTCCCGGCGTCTTCGATCATCGGATGCCAGTCTGATTACGGTCCCTGTTATAAAAAAAGCTCGCTGGGGGGGTTGTAGCTTTTCTTATGGTGCAGCCAAGCTATGGAATGGCCTGCCGCTCCATTTGAGATGCATGGATAACCTACTGCATTTTAGGAAAGCGCTGAAGACCTGGTTGTTCGGTAAATAATTTTGCCTCTTAGGATTAGGGAGTAGTGGACAGCGCCAGGACACCTACTTGGTAATCGCGCGCTTTACAAGTCACTATAACACAACATAACATAACAATGGCTAAAAAGTAACTGCCACAAACTACGTCCAAGCAGGAAGGGCTAGCTCGTGGCTCGTGACAAAAGCAACTAAACCCAGCACTGGTCTTGCTTCTAGCCTCCCTTCTCCCCATGGCTGCACAGTAAGATCTCCCAGGCTCCCTCCAGCATCTTTACGTTTCAGTGATTAAGCTACTGAGCAGAGAGGGTCCTGTAGACACTGCCAGCAGTCTATTAAGAAGGGGTAAAAAAAACAACAAAGCCACGTTAACAAGTGAATGGTCTATTTAAAGACCTGTGAAGTACTCGGGTGCGGCTGGCAGCTCAAAAACTGTGTGTATGTGTGCACCCGGGAAGCTGTCTCAGCCCGGACTGACACACAGGAGGGGGGGGGGGGGTGGGGAAGCCCTTTGAGCCCAATGGGTGTTGCGGGCCTGGTGGGAGAGATGGCCCCACTGTGCAACCCGGGAACCTGTAACTCCATGCTATGAGGTCTGATCACTTGGAAACTAGTCAGCGCAATTTGAGTGCTTGGGATGGATGTTTTGACTGGTTTGTGAAACAATGCAGGGGAGACAGCTACCTACAGATCTGTACATTCATCCTCACTTTTCAACCAAATAGAACACTAATCCCCTCCAGCAGAGATTGAAATTCCTAAAAATGGATTCCCTCATCCTTGCAAGCCCAATGGGTGTTGCGGGCCTGGTGGGAGAGATGGCCCCACTGTGCAACCCGGGAACCTGTAACTCCATGCTATGAGGTCTGATCACTTGGAAACTAGTCAGCGCAATTTGAGTGCTTGGGATGGATGTTTTGACTGGTTTGTGAAACAATGCAGGGGAGACAGCTACCTACAGATCTGTACATTCATCCTCACTTTTCAACCAAATAGAACACTAATCCCCTCCAGCAGAGATTGAAATTCCTAAAAATGGATTCCCTCATCCTTGCAAGCAGCTATTGCCCTCTGAGGTCTCCCCTCTCATGCATTGACGGTGGCAGTACCCTCACATAACAACCAAGCGCATGTGCGCATTGTCAATTTAAATAAATGT
Organism: Triturus cristatus; assembly: GCF_964204655.1. Lineage (NCBI taxonomy): Eukaryota > Metazoa > Chordata > Amphibia > Caudata > Salamandridae > Triturus > Triturus cristatus. Next base: position 681,030,970 of record NC_140583.1, read on the forward strand.
GCAAAAATACTAGCTGTAGCGTCGTCTTTTGATTGTGGCAAAAATAAATGTGGATAAATACAGACGGAAATGGCAAAAAAAAAAATACCATAAAACCGGGAGCCCTAGTTATAACTTACAAAACACATAGGGGAAGATTTATTAAAATGTCATGCAAAGCAACGCAGCAAGAGATTTTGGTGCACTGCGTGAGAGGGAGAAAGCAGGAATGCACCATAACTATCAAAATATGGCTCATTCATGCTTTCCTTGCGCTGACGCAGTTGTGGCAGCCTAGCGCCAATGCATACACCCTTGTGCAAGGGTGCCTGTGTTGGAGGCAGGATTGTTTTAATGAAGGAAGGGACACACCTTCTGGTACAAAAACAATCCTTACAGGCTTTTTCCTCTTTCAAAGTCCATTGAAGAATCCAACACTCTTACAAAGAGGAAACGAGGAGAAATAAAGATATTTCTCCTGGTTGTGCCTCCCCGAGGAAGGCGTGGCATTTTGAGGTATTCCCAGGTTTGGCAGGCTTACTAAATCTGGGAATGCACCAAAATCTACGGGTGGATGCATGGGACCACCCATGCTGCACCGATGGAACGCCTTGCCAGGGCAGAGTAACTCAAGGCAATGACTTGTGCTGCCTTGTGTTACTCCAGATTTACCAACCAGTGCAGAGCCTTGCATTGCTTGGTAAATCTGAGTTAAGTATTGCATTGCCCTTGCGACACCATGCTCTTTATTACAGTGGCAATAAGAAGGGAAATGTATTTATATTTTCTGTATATTTTTGCATAAAGTATTGCACTAGTACCTAGAAAGTTCAGCAGTAGTTACAGAAACAAAAACAAAAATATAAAAATGCACTGTAGTACACTAGAGTATGTAGTGTTATGTGATTGTGTGCAGTAGGACCCTTGTGGTCCTTGCCAGACTCCTTACAAAGTTACATAATCAGTTTGGGATGTATCTGGGTGTGGTCAATAATGTTTATGATATAGTGTGTTCAGTAAAAGGTGGCATGCCGAAGAATAAAGCTTTGTGTTACAGGGGTCCGTGTGTGGTTTGTTCGTTTGATTGCTCAGGAGTTGGGATGAACGCAACAACTGGCGACGAGTAGAGGATACATGCTCCAAAGAAATAAGATTGGTCTCCCTAAGTTTGCAGAGGCCCAGCAAACTGCTCGTGCGCCCCAAGAAACAGTCTACGATTAGCGTATGTAGAGTCAAAGCGTTGCCCTAGCTTTTAATAGGCCTTCGAAGAAGGTGAAGGCCCTACAGAGGAGCACAGCCAGAAATTCCGCCGGAAGCTTACTGATAAGGCTGATAAAGAGATTCTGCACCCTAGCATAACAAAGAGCCATCGTACATACAAAGCAGAAATGCTAAAGGCAACAACAACCAGGTACGAAGAAGTGCTTAAGGCAGCGACAGCCAGGTGCAAGAAAGTGCTAAAGGCAGAGACGACCAGGCAAAAAGAAACATTAAAGGCAGTGAAAACCTGGTATAATGAGTACAAGTGCACTTACCAGCGCAAACAAGGAACTGCCACCCGACCTCGGATCCGGCCTGGTCAGAGGTTGGTGCATCAAAATTAGCTAGTGACATCCAATCTGATGAAAAGCCAGCTAGAATAGTGAAATGTGTCTATGGCTTCAGAAAGGAGCACAAAATAAGGTACAGCTGTGTTCCTAAAACCTCCACCATGATTCGACACCGGCAAAAAGCAGAATATTAGTGCCAGATGGACTGCATGGATTGAAAAGGTTGATGACTTCATGGATGCTTAAGAAGAAGTAGATGACAAAAAAGAACATCAAATACTTAAAGAACCTTGTAGGTGATGGAGTGAAAGAAATGATATAGAAAATAGCACAAGCTGATGAAGTATCGTACCATCAAATCAAAGAAACGTTGGAAACCAAGTTCAGTTCAATCCAATGCCGAATGTAGACTATGAAAGGTACATTTTCAACCACCCAAGAAAGCAAGCTGGTGAAACGATGAATACATTTGTCGAAAGACGATACCCTCATCAAGCACTGCAAATTCAGTGAATTCAATGATGAAGAAGCCATGCATCTAAGACTCATCGATGGTTGCCTCTCTGATTCATCCAGATGACACATGCTGAGAGAGACAGTCCAGAAAACGTACTCATGGCTGCAAGAGCTGAGGAACTTGTAGATCAATAGGATGTTGATATGGAAGCCGTACCAGCCCAGAAGGAATCAGCGTTGATGATGAAAAATTAGCAGAAACACAAAGTGGAGGCCCATATGACGATGTCCCCTAAGAAAAAGAAATTGTGTTTCTGTTGTGGATTCTCATTTCCACACGAAGGTAGATGTCCTGCAATTGGACAAAAATGCAAAGAATGTGGGTGGGAAAGGAAACCATTTCTAACGGACTGCAAAGCAAAAGAGAAACCAAGTGCATCACGACGAGAAGAGAAATGGGCACCAGAAAGTTCCAGAAACATTCTAGCTATGCTCACAAGGCCAAACCGCAACATCAACTGAGGCAAGTAGAGCTTTTCGAGGATGATTTTGCTGACGACTGATTTTGTTTAGTCTCTTCCACGTCATGGAGCGACGGTGAAGGATTGGCTGCTTGCAAAGAACACAAGTCAAAGAAAGATTGCCACGTGAAGCGATCAAACTAATTTGGAAATTGCCCCAAGATCCTGCTAGATCAGGCTAAAAGTGAATGGCTGCCCTATAACTTTTATTATAAATAGTGGCGCATCGATCAATATCATGTTGACAGAAAAATACAACAAACTGTCTCCAATACCACGTCCAACGCCAATGAAGACAAAGGTTTACACATGGGCTGCTTCTACACCACTGAGGACAAGGGTCCTTTGTAGCGAATACAGGGCATAAGAAAAAGACAGTACAAGCACCAATTCACATACTCCAAGGTACTTCATTGAGTGCATGTCTACTCAGTTTCAGCACTGCTGCTGACATGGGACTGATTTACATCAACTACAACCTCAATGCACATTCTGAAATAATAAGTCAACTCCCGTCATTGTTTGATGAACTAGAGAAACTTAAGACAATGAAGGAGCAACTTCACATTAATGAGGACATTCGTCCTGTTGCTCATTGACACAGTTGGATTGCTTTTAATTTACAGGAGGCCGATGAGAAAGAACTAGAAACATTATTGAAGCATGATATCCACAAGCGCTCTACTGGTCTGACGCCATGGGCTTCACCTATAGTGGTAGGACCAAAAAAGGACAGTGAAGGTGCAGTGCACATTCGTGTTGATATGCGCCAGGCCAATAAAGCAATTGAGAGAGAAAGACATTTAGGTTCACTCATAGCGAACATGATTTCACAGCTGAATGGCGCCAAAGTCTTCTTCCATCTTGATTTGAATAAAGGATACCATCAACTCGAGCTGTACGAGAACTGTGGGTATATTATTACTTTTTCAACTCCTGTTGGTTTGTTCAGATACAAAAGACATAGCTTTGGTGGGTTGTCGGCTGCATAAATCTTTCAGGATGTCATTCGCAAAATAATTTAACCTGTCACACATGGTTTTAACTACAGTGATGATATACTAGGGTTTAGGGCCACACAAAAGGAGCTTAACAAAGCTCTTACACAAGAATGCTGTCTGCTCGCCGATGAATTAGAATTAAATCTTTTTATTGGCATCCACAACAGTCCCAGTTTACACAGCATGCCGTCTACAACCCAGAAAGATCCGGCTGCGTATTCCAGCAAGGTCTCTCACGAGCAAAAAAATCATATTCAATCGCCTACAACCTCTTCGGGCTGGCTGATTTCAAGCTGCTCCTCCAAATAGCAACGGCGTGTAGCAGTGAGCCGTCACAAAAAACTATTTCCTGATAAAAAGAACCATAGGAAACGACAGGCGTGAACATAGAAACCACCCCACCCTCCAGCCCACGTCCTTCCGAGCGACATCCTGCTAGGGAAGTGTGTGAATTTTAAGTGCGTAGTCCCCCACGCCCCTCCTATCAGATAGTCCGTGCCCTCTCAACTCTTTCGGTATGTGGGAATTCCCTGACTTCCATAGAGAGAATTTAGATAAATGGGGCCCATATTTTGGAATACGCAGAGCTATCAGTTGCTATTGCCATAGACAGTCGCTCCATACAGAGTGGGAACCACAGCTCATGCAGCCACTGCCTATGTTCCAGGGTTCTATCCGAGCCCCAGGCAGCCAGTATCACATGGAGTGCTGCGTTTAGAGCAAGGGCTATCTTTTCCTTGAGTGTAGCGGAGTCAAAATGTCAACGAATTTGGGAGTCCCAGGATTGTGTAGGCTGGAAATTGACCGATCGTGGTGTTGAAATTCGTGTCGATGTCATCTAGGATTTCCTCCCAGTATTGAGTCAGTTTTGGGCAATGCCAGAGAAGGTGGAGCAGCGTCTCTGGGCTGCAACAGCCATGCCAGCAGTTCCCAGTGCACTGATCATTACACTTCCGAATAGGAGGGGGGGTGTAGTACCAATAAGAGATGACCTAGTATGCCGTTTGTGTGTGCCCCACAGTGCGCGCCGTGAGATGTGCTCTGTAGTAGATGTCCTCCCATTCTTTGTCCAACACGGTTCTACCTAGCTCAGCTTCCCATCGAATCTGCACAAGAGTCCTGTGGTTCCGGTTTGCCTTAGTCAGGTGGAGATATATCTCTGTGATTAGCTTCTTGACATCTGCTTTGAGTAACACACAATACTCAAATGGGGTCACTGGCCGGACAGCCTTGGTATGAATTTTGGGCTTAAGCAGCCAATGCCGCAGTTGTGTGTGAGTGAACCGATCCGTCTCTAATAGGGAATACTCCGCTTTGAGTTGGTCAAATGTGATTAGTCCTTCCTGATCAAAAAGGCATCCCATGCGTTTACATCCGCCTTCAATCGAGCCCCTGACGTTACCGAGCATGATGCCCGGAGGGAAGTCTGGATTTGCAAACAGGGGCATCAAGGGTAATGGGAACTAGGTGAGTCCTGAGGTGGTCGCCACCTTATCCCAAACTTGAAGATCTGGTATTGTCACAGGTGAGGTATAGAAGCCCCAGGCCTTCCGGTGCTAGGGCAGCCATGCAGCTCTCCATATGTCGGAACCTGTCACTGTTTGGTCAATAAAAAACCATTGCTTCACGTGGAGAGGACGATTCCACTCCACTAGGGACTGTTGGTAAACTGCTTGGTAGTAGCACAGAAGTATGGGTACCGCCAGACCCCTGTTTTGTTTTGGACGCTGTAGGGGTTACCTCTGCAGCCTAGGCTTTTTATCTACCCACACAAAATTTTCAATGTCTTTTTGGCATGTGCAGATTGTACCGGGGGCGAGGTTAGGGGTAGCATCTGTAAAACATAGAGAAGCTTGGCAGAATATTCATTTTCACAGCTGCAATGAGGCCAAGCCACAGTAGTGGATTTGGGCGATCAGAGAGGAGTAGTTTATCTCAACAGTTTTAGTAAGGCCTAGTTTTGGGAGTCCCTTGGTGACTCATTGGAAGTCAAATTGTAACTGCAAAGTACGCTCAGTGTCGGGAGTTATGCTAAGGTTTAAGGTTTGGGATTTTTGCATGTTCCTTTGGAAGCCCGAGATCGCCCGAAGTCTCGTAGCTCTGAGATAATCACTGCAAGAGAGGTCAAAGGTTGTGTGATTGAAAGAATGACATTGCTTGCGTATAAGCTAATCAGATGATGGTCCGCCCCAAATCGGATACCCACCGCCTTAGGGTTGTCCCTCAGGCTCTGTGCTAAGGACTCTATGTAGGGCGCAAAGAGAGGCGGGGAGAATGGGTATCCCTGCCTTGTACCCCGTTGGATGGAAAACCCACTCGATCTGACACCATTCACCCTAACTAATATGAGCCACATTGCTTTGTGTCTTTCCCTTGACTGATATAAAAGCATCCAACATAGACTCCGATAAAGTGCCTGTGTCGGCAAAGGAATTAAAATTGCAGGTAAGAAGTGGGGCGAGCTCCAGGTAAAAGGACTGATAAACTGCTGCACTGAACCTGTTGGCCAGGAGATTTCAGAGGCTTCAGTCGGGCGAACGCTAAGATCACTTTTTTTACGCGGATAGGTTTATCTAGGGTTTCAGTTTCTGCTAAAGGAAGTGGTGTAATCGCTGCCTGGTAGTCTGTGAATGTACTGCTATCCCTGGAACTGAGTTTAGCGACAAGCAGCAGCGATGCGGTTGGCGTCTTTCACCTCTGTCCCAAGGTCTGCCCGGAAAGACTTTACGGAATTTGCATATAGTTTGCTACGAATCCAGTGTGCAAGCATACGGCCCCCTTTATTGCTCCCTAAGTAAAAGTTATGTTTGAGGCGTAGCATAGCGTGTTCGGCCCTGTCCAGATGCTTCAATTGCAGACGCTCTTCCCTCAGCTCTCTCCAGATCCCGGGCACACCCGTACGCTTGTCCCCCATCACTCTATTCTTGTCCGCCACTCTCGCAATGAGTTCTCTCAGGCTACCAGCTTCCCACACCGAAGAGAGTGCAGTGGAGACTGATTCATTAAGAGTCATAAGGTCGTGTAAGGTTTTCCGGAGCGCAAGGACCTTGGCCAGGGAGTGTTCCATCATCTTGTGGAGATGCCAGAATGATGTCTGTACGGGAGAGGGTGGTATTTGGAGAGTAAGAGTGATGTGTGCATGATCGGACAGTGTGCGGTGTTCCATAGTAGAGGTGGTCACACGCTCCCAGGTTGATGGGGAGGTCAGGAAATTATCAAGTTGAGCATATGTCTGATGGGCCGCAGAGTAAAAAGTCAGGGGAGAGAGCCACAGCTTGACTGGACCTACGCCCCAATCGGTCCAGCTCCGCATCCATCACAATGTTGGGCCCCTCCCCAACCACTACAGCTGTATCCGGGGAGTGGAGTACCTTGAAGAGGGGGGTCAGTTAGAAAGGATTCTTGGTGCTCGTTCAGGGCATAGATCAATGCCAGTGTGAAATTGAATGTGCCTAATTGTAAGCGGAGAGCCAAGAGATGGCCCTTGATCTCAGCTACAGGTCCCAAGACCGACCCAGGGAGGCGCTTAGAGAAGAGAATGGCCACGCCACTCCTTTACCTGATTACCAAAATTGCTGTGGGAATCGTTTGGATTGCATTCTGTGTATGTCTTTTGGGAGTAGGTGTGTTTCCTGTATTAAATATATGTCCCCCGTGAGTTTTCAAGCAAGGAGAGGAATGCCAACCTCTTTGTGGGGTTGTTAAGGCCTTGAACATTGAGGCTACCTACCTTAATCTCCAGGGTAGATGGAAAGAAGAAGTTTGCTAACGACCTGACATCTGGTCTACACTGGGTGTAGAGTGGTCCGTGTGAGCCAGCCTGCTTGGTGAGACCCTAAATATTCCCTCCGTTGCGAGTCTTGTGCGGGAGAAGGCACTTGGACACTATAAGGTGAGAAAAAGTCTATTGAGATGTAAAACAAGATAGGAGGGCGGTCGACCACTGCCATGTGTGTTGTCTGTAGGAGATAAGTCCCTCCAACTCCGTTCCCGCCCTTCAAATACCATCCACCCTTATGAAGAGTCTCAACGATCCCTCAGGAGGAAGAGATAGCTTTGCCCATTCCTCCACTGGAGAGGGAGCGAAGAATTGCCAACCTTTCCTTGGCGATGGTGTTCTAGGTCTGGGGATGGTTTTCTTGCAGGGATTTGTGGCATGCCCTGCGGCGGTTTCTTTTTTTATAATTTTTTTTTTATTTTATTTTATTGAGTTTTCCAAATATCCAAACAAAAAATTACAGTACTTTTGCACATAGCACATTCCCTTATCCGAGAGGCAAATAGAACTAAAAACATATAAAGAATCCTTTATACCACAAAATGAAAATATACATAAGTTCAAATTTTTCTTTTTCCCAAACTTATTTTCAAAGATTCTCCTTCCACCTCCTAATAGGTTCCCATATACGTTTTCCTAGAATTCTACCCTTTTTTCCCTTCCTGTCGTATATCCCTTTTTCTAAATTATATATTGACAACAGTCTAGCCAACCATTGATGGAATGTTGGGGCTACCTTATCCAGCCATGCTGTTGCCACACAGATTCTCAAAACTGACATTGCCATGAACAAGAAGTAAGGCGAACTAACCTGCTCATTTCCCCGACCTACCCCAAGGAGAATCCATGCTGGCCTGAGGGCAAGATTGATTCCTAAATTTCTATCTATGAAAGATTCAATAGCCCTATGTAGCGAGTTAAGTTGTGGACATAACGCAAAAATATGGATAATATCAGCCTCACTGCTGTCGCACTGGGGGCACGTAATTCCTGTTGTTCCCCCCCCATTGAGCAATCCTATCAGGTGTATGGTATAAAGAGTATATCGTTATATAATGTTGGGCCTGTAGTGATGCTGAGCAAAGTATGGTCCGCCCCAACTCTAGAGAGTCCTGGAAGCAATCCTGATCAACCTGTAGCTTATCTACCCATTTCCTTCCATATTTTTTCAGATCATCACTTTTTAAGACAGACAGTTCAGCATAAATTTTCCTTATAGAACATTCTGCCCCACCCTCAATGACATCCAATATCCTATTTTTACACAACCAGGCAGTGCCACCCTGTTTATTTATCAGATAACTCCGGACTTGCAAAAACTTTAAAAAATTATTCCTAATACCACCATATTTCCCTTGAATTTCAGTAAACTGTAAGATGCCTTGAGCTCCTATGAGATCTCCCAATTTCCGAATCCCGCGCCGCCCCCAATCACCCATAACAGTATCTGCAAATATTTCTCCTGGAAGAGACACATTCCCTTCGTTCTGAGTATAAGCGTTAAATCTACCTAGCCCCAGTTTTTTACAGAATGATGCCAAAATTTTAAAACCTGCTATAAGTGTCTTAAATCTGGTTCTTTTATAGTATCCGGGGTCTGTATATTTCTGGAACCAGTCTCCTGCATCTTCGCCAATAAGTATTGCGTATATATCAGTTGATCCTATCTTAACCTGCGGATCTGAGGTGTCTCCTCCCATAAGCCCACTCATGTACTGGAAGGCTGCTGCCCGGTAATATAACTTAAAATCGGGAACCGCCCATCCTCCCCTATCCCTAGGAAGAGTTATAAATTGGAGGGCTCTCCTGGTTTTCCCTTGTGCCTATATGAACCTGTTGATCAAACGTTCACTTGCCACAAACCATTTATTTTCAAATATCAATGGGATTGTCCTAAATAGATAGAGGAATTTGGGCAAAATAATCATTTTAACTACGTTATAGCGCCCAACAAGAGAGGGATGAAGGTTATGTATCCTATCTAGATCTTTCTTGCTTTTAACCATTATAGGCTCAATATTATGCTCTACTATCTTATCTAAATCTGCTGATATAACAATACAGAGATACCCAGCCGATTTGACTACCCGCACATCGTTACAGACCACCTGGCTATTCTTAACGATCTGTGTCTTGGGGCCATTTAATGCATATCCCGATATCCGACCGAATACCTTAGCCTCTGTTTCTACTTCAACGATTGCCTTAGTTGGGGAAGGAGTCACTATCACGATGTCATCCGCGTAAACTAGAGTTTTAAACAGTTGGCCCTGAATCTTAATTGGAATCATTTGGTCATTTATTTCCAACTTACGAATCAGCGGATCAATGTAGACCGCGAATAGCAATGGGGAGCACGGGCACCCTTGACGGGTGCCTCGTTTAATCTGCACTGCCGATGTATGCCCTCCATTGATTCTAAGCTGGGTTGTGGGAGATCGGTAAAGTGCCTGGATTGCCCTAATAAACCCTACTCCAATACCACACCATGATAGAACAGCCCAGAGGTAGTCCCAGGAGACCCGATCAAATACTTTTTCTGCATCCAGAAACATAACCGCCATCGGATCTCCTGAGACTTCCATGGCATCAAATAAAGTGATTACCTTACGAATATGCTGTGTGGTTCCCCTCCCAGGGATAAACCCATGCTGTGTAGGGCTAACCAATTGACCTATTATTTTGCACAGCCTAAGAGCCATAACCTTAGAAAAATGTTTAGCATCCGAATTCCGAATTCATAAGAGTAATAGGTCTATACGAACCCGGTTCCAGGGGTGACTTACTCTTTTTCGGGATCACAAAAAGGGTAAGTCACCCCTGGAATGTGCCTAATTGTAAGCGGAGAGCCAAGAGATGGCCCTTGATCTCAGCTACAGGTCCCAAGACCGACCCAGGGAGGCGCTTAGAGAAGAGAATGGCCACCCCACCCCTGATGACCAAAATTGCTGTGGAAATCGTTTGGATTAAATTTCTGGTTATTGTATTATCGCGTGCTATTGGTAAAATGTCAAAGCGCCAGGATACCCTTCGGGTGACAGTTTTGCGCTATATAAATACGCGATACAATACAATACAATACATTGCATTCTGTGTATGTCTTTTGGGAGTAGGTGTGTTTCCTGTATTAAATATATGTCTCCCGGGAGTTTTCAAGCAAGGAGAGGAATGCCAACCTCTTTGTGGGGTTGTTAAGGCCTTGAACATTGAGGCTACCTACCTTAATTTCCAGGGTAGATGGAAAGAAGAAGTTTGCTAACGACCTGACATCTGGTCTACACTGGGTGTAGAGAGGTCTGTGTGAGCCAGCCAGCTTGGTGCGACCCTGAATATACCCTCGGTTGTGAGTCTTGTGCGGGAGAAGGTACTTGGACACAATAAGGTGAGAAAAAGTCTATTGAGATGTAAAACAAGATAGGAGGGCGGTCGACCACTGCCATATGTGTCGTCTGTAGGAGATAAGTCCCTCCAACTCCGTTCCCGGCCTTCAAAATACGATCCACCCTTATGAAGAGTCTCAACGATCCCTCAGGAGGAAGAGATAGCTTTGCCCATTCCTCCACCGGAGAGGGAGCGAAGAATTGCCAACCTTTCCTTGGCGATGGTGTTTTAGGTCTGGGGATGGTTTTCTTGCAGGGATTTGTGGCGTGCCCTGCGGCGGTTTCTGCTGTGAGGTCTGTCGCGAGTGGAAGAATGTTGGGAGTCTTGTTCCTTAAGCTCCAGATGTAGATGGCTGCGGTTCTCTTGGTGATGCGGGATGTCCGCTCGCTAGGCCTGCACAGCAGGTTCCACTTTATTCACGTGGGATGCCCATCTATCACGGGCCTCCAGCTACGGCCCAGGTGCAACGCCTCGGATGACAGCCCAGCCATCAGTTCTTCTGGCAGCAGTCCCAGGTGGGAGCGATTGGGCCCAGCAAGGACACCCACAGCTCAACTGTGGCGGCCCGCGCCCACACCGAAGTGGGGGATAGACAACCGGCGGCCGCACCACTATCTCGTCCCGGGGCAACCTCTTCACCTCTCGGGCTCTGCCTCAGCTCCTCTGCCCCTCCGGCTCCGTTGCGGCACTCAGCAGTTCGTGCTCGGTCTCAGGGGCGAGAGAACAGTGGATGGGGCTCTGTTGCAGTGCTAATGGATGGCCAGGTCTCACTTTAAAAGAAGAAAAGTCTGAGTTTCACAAGACCAAACTCAAATTCTTTGGGTATATTTTCTCTGAAGGAGGAATGACTCCTGACCATGAAAAAGTACAAGCATTGTCATACATTTGTCCCCCGCAAGAAGTAACCATTCTGCAATCCTTCTTAGGCATGGCCAGCTATTACACCAGATATATTTGTGACTTTGCCGCAGTGAGTTCCCCATTAAGAGAGCTGACAAAGAAGAATATTCTTCTTCATGGTCCTCTAAATGTGACCAAATTTTCAATAAAATCAAACATGCCATTAAAATTTTTACTGAAATTGCATATTTTGATCCAAAGCGTCATACTGAGATTGTTGTAGACGCAAGCCCAGTGGGGTTGTCGCGATTCTTACTTAGCAGAATGGGAATCCAAATGCTCAAGAGATGCATTGTGGCCTACGGTAGCAGAAGCGTATCCCAAACTGAACGTGCCTATTCTCAGTCAGAATAAAAGAGAGCCGGGCTGTAGTCTGGGCTTGTGAACATGTTCGTGTGTTTCTGTATGGAAAGCATTTCACCTTTGTCACTGACCACCAGGTGATGCTCACAATTTTCAGGAATCCGACAGCTAAGATGCCTCATCACATCGAGAGATGGGGGCTCCAATTGCAAGAATATGATTACACTGTAGCGCCTAAGCCAGCGAAGGATCAAAACTCTGCAGATTACTTCTCACAAGTGCCATTACAACGTCACAGTGCAACGTCCAAAGCAGTTGAAGCATATATCAATTTCATAGTAAAGTCTAGCACCCCTGCATCTCTATTCACTGAGCAAATCATTGCTGCTACTAACACAGACAGAGACACACTCAAGGATATAATTGCAACGCAACTGCCAATTGTGAGTAAAAGTTTACCAGGTCAAGCTATTTTTTGCACCTACTGTCCCATCTGGTGAGTGACTTTAGGCTGAAAAGGTATAGGTGTTATGTTAATTCAGAATGTGAAGGAGCAATAAAGTTGCCATTAAATCTTGTTTTTATCTTGACACATTTGCTGTCTGTTCAATCAAAGAGGTCAAATGTCTGTTTGTTGTTTTACTAACTGCTGTTTGGAAAATGGGAGTTTATTTTTCTCTCTCTTACTAGAGTTAGAGGTTTTTGTCATGTGAGCTGCCTGAAAAAGTCAGTTATTTTTCTCTAACACATAACATTTAAAGAAATGGCCTATTAATTAATATTACAAATATTTCAAAATATATCAGGAATTACGAAAGCACATTTTTTTGTAATTAAAAAGTGTGATAAAAACAAAGAGTTAAACAGGAGCAAAACAAACCAGAACACTTTACTTGGTGATATGCAAATGACACATATTTGCAGAAACTCTATTTCCAAATATTATTGATTGTACACTATATCGTTTTATCTGTAAAACACGTCAGTGGGAAAGTTTGTGGCCATTTCAATGTAAAATCTGCTGATTACAAATGACAGTGTATTACCACTTCATGCTTTAATTATGTATTTATTAAAAGTGATAGTTTATAAACCTGATTAGAAAAACATTCCTGCTCCGGCCCTGAAGACAATGCTGTTAATGAACTAAGAGGCAAGTCAGGGGTCATTTGTATCCAGTGGCTAGATTTGTATTATATATGGAAAAAAAGTTTAGTCTATTAAATCAAACAAAATAGTTTGTTGTACTGCAGACATGGTGAATTCGCACATTTGAAGGTGCTCTCATATGGGATAATGAAGAAAATAGCAGCTCAATGAATTAAATATTGTGCCCACGATCACATAATTTGAAACTAGTTTATGGGTCAAGAGCATTACAAATAGGTTGAGTAGATTATTTAAGTTATGCAGGACTAGTAAAAAAAATATATGCTTTTTCGAGGCCTGCTACCTCTTACACATGATGTTAAATATAAAAAATTCCAAAAATGTTCAGGAAGAACCTTTTGTCATGCAAGAAGGTATTATACTAAGAGGTTCAGTAATTGTCAAACCTGAGAGCTTGCAGCAACACATCATTGAACTGGCACACAAAAGGACATCGTGGCATTGTAGCCACCAAGAGGGCCCTCAGAGTAAGAGTGTGGTTTCCTCACCTTGATGAAGGAGTCGAGAAGGAACTGAAAGCATGTCACCAGTGTAACTGCTTATCTCTCAAGATAACACAGCCTCTGCTAGATATGTTTGACCTCCCCAAATAAGCATGGGAGAAAATTCTAGTTTATTTATTTACATCCTTAAACAATGGCCATCTCATGTTAGTTATTGATGAGTACTCGTGTTTTCCCTTAGTGAAATATTAATCATCATCAATGTCATCGGGAGGCTCATTGATATTGTTGCAGCGTGGGGTGTTACCTCCATTCTAAGATCTGACAACAGTCAATTCTTCAATAGCAGAGAGTTTAAGGATTGTTTTAGTCGTCTGAATGTCAAGCATCAGAAAAGCACACCTCTCTGCCCACTGACAAATGGCGTTGCTGAATGATTTATGGGCACCCTAAAGAAAGTGGTTTAGCATGCTGCGCTCAAAGGAATCGATTTCAAGCGAAGCTTATGTCCAGCCCCTCTTGTCTACTGGTCAACTCCCCATTCTACAACAGGTGAAAGCCCTGCCACCTTACTGTTTGGGAGAGCCATTGGGACAAAGCTAACAAGTGTCGAGTAATAGACACTGATGAGATTTGTGCCACAGACACTTCCCGCAGCACCAAGATGAAGGTCTATGCAGAGTTGAGCAGAGGTGTTCGGGATATGGTTTTCGAAGAAGGAGACCGCGTCCTAGTCGGAAAAAAAAACGGAAGCTCAAGACTGTTGCTCCATTTGATGCTCATTCATTGAGAGTTGTGGCAAGTAAAGGACATATTGTTACCACTCAATGTCCTGGAAAGTCCATTATTAGAGATTGATCACATTTCAACAATCTGCCTCGATGTTCGTCGACTTCAGACCTTACAAGTAAGACAAGTCCACCTGAGTGCCCAAGCCAAGCATCTGAGTCTACATCTGCGATGCCAGTGCAACTCCTTCACCTCATACAACTCGATCTGGAAGTTTGGTGCAAGCACCTCGACAACTTATTGAGGAACTCTAATGTATACATGTTGCCAATACTTTTTATTTTAACAAAGGGGAGATGTAGTGTTGTGTGCTCATGTGCAGTAGGTCGCTTGTGGTCCATGCCGGACTCCTTACAAAGTTGTTTAATCAGTTTGGGAGGTGTCTGGGTGTGCCTCGGTGTAGTCAATAAAGTTTATGACGCAGTGCGTTCAGTCAATGGTGGCATGCCGAAGAACAAAGATGTGTGTTACAGAGCTCCATGTGTGGCGTGGTCTTTTGCCTGCTCGAGAGCTGGGGAGGACATGACATTAGTGTAATATAGTGTATTTCTGGAGAGTGGCTATCTGCTGTGCATTTGAGCCTCAAGAGGTAGGAGCAGAGACCTATTCTCCAGACCTGGCTGACCAGTGGTTAAAGCAAGGGGTGTATGCTGGCAGTGCAGAGGAGCAGAAACAGATGATGCAAATGCCACAAGTACCAACTTGGTAAGAAAAGTGAGGCTGGCTCCATCCAACTATACCTATTCTAAACATCATAGGCAATAAAGAGGCTACTTTTCAAAAACATTGAAATAAACATTTAACCAAGGTAAACCTTCTTCAACACCAGTACTGTCTTAGCAAAGTAAGTTTGTATGACTGATTTAGCTATTTTTTGTAGGTTGGCCTATTTGTTTTTGAGTGGTATTGGTCCCGGGGAAGTTCCCTCTGCCCAGGATACCCCAGTGTTTTTTGATAACTTTTTGTATCAAGTTGGAGCTTGGTGTAAAGGTGGTAACATAGGTCAGATTGTCAGTAGCGGATTTTACCTTGGTTTCTAGGAGGCCCTCCCTGTGATTATTCCTGGCTCTTTTACATGCCTGACTTATCACTTTTCTGGGGTAGTGACGTTCTGTTAAATTTTTTGCCAAAATGGTTACCTGATTGTCGTACTTAATCATAGTGTTGCAATTCATCCGTAAGTGGAGGAACAGACCAAAGGAAAGGTTATCCCTTAGGGCTTTTTGGTGATGGCTCTCGTATAGTAGGAGGCTATTCCTGTCTGTGGTTTTTTTTTATAGTTAGTTGTTAATAAAACCCCATTCTTGAGGGAGATAAGTAAGTCTAGAAATGGAATGCTTTTCTCAGATTTTGTACTTAAGAATTTTAGAAAAGGATCAAGGGTATTGTCCCAGTCACAGAATGTTTCACAGGGGTCTCTCTCACCTGTCCAGAATAATAAAATGTTATCGATGTAGCGTCGCCACACCAGTATATTTTCTTGGTAAGGGTTGCTCTCATGTAAAATGAATTCCTTTTCAAAAGCCGCCATGTACAGGCAGGCCAGACTCTGCGCCAAGGTACTTCCCATGCTGGTCCCCTGAACCTGGTGGTACAGTTGATTTTCAAACGCAAAGAAATTGTCCTTGAGAGCAACAATGGCGCACTCTAGGATGAAAGAGACAGGCGTGAGGAGGTGAGGCCATGGTTCAATGTCATGTAAGATGGTCTCTAGGACCTCTACGGTGGCATCCTGGGGGATATTTGTGTACAACGCCTCCACATCCAGGGTAACCAGGAGGTCGATCAGGTCAGGAAACTCTTAAATGAGATTGAGAACGTCAGTGGTGTCTCTGAGGTAGGTAGGTGTTTTCATCATGATGGGGCAAAGGAAAAACACACAGAATTTACTAAACAGTTCCAGCAAGGAATCGATGCCCGAGACTATTGGTTGTCCTGGTGGTAGGGTTACTCCTTTATGGATTTTGGGGAGTGTATAGAAGTAAGGGGTCCGTGGTTGTTTGTTGATGAGAAATTCTGCTTCGTGTGGTGTAATCCAGCCCTCTGTTTCGGTCACTGTAATCAATATCTTGATTCTAGTGGAGTGCAGTCAATTTCGATCCTCCTCGAGGGGTAAACGGTAGCGGGAGATGTTCAGTTGGCGAAGACACTCTTCATTGTATGTGCCAATATCTTGAATCACAATGGCACCGCCTTTATCGGCTGGTTTGATGATGATGGTGGGGTTATCCTGGGATAAGGTCTTCAAATGTTTTTTCTCCTGAGCAGATAAGTCTGAAATGGGCGTTCGTTGGTGTTGACTGGCATATCTTTCCGGACCGCTTGTTCATAGGTGAGGAGTTCATGGGGCGGCAATGCAGCCGTGAGGGGGGGGTTATTTGAATTATGATTTATTCTTAAAACCCGTCCCAATGCTAGAAGTATCCGGTTTACTCTGGAAATAGGCCTTTAGCCTGATTTTTCTAAAAAAGTGATGACGTTTTTGGTGAAGGCGAAACTGGTCCTATTCAGGTGTCGGGACGAAACCCAGACCCTTCTCCAAGAGTCTGACTTCGCCTTCAACAAGTGGTCTGGATGAGAGATTTACCACTAGCGTCTGACTGACTGTTCTGCTCCTCGGGGTCATCTGGGCGTCTGGTTCCTGCCAGTGCACGTTCTTTTGACCTCCTCTTCTGCCTGGTCCTCTGCACCTCCCTCTGTTGAAAAAAAGGAGTGTTTTGGTACTGTTGGTATTGTTGAATCTGTGGCATCTCTTTTGGTGGAAAGTTCCATGTAGGCGGTGGTCCCAACCTTTTTGAAAAATGGCTTGTGCTTTCATCCGATGACACATCTGTGGATTGGTGTACGTAATCCTCTTTTATGTATGGATAGACCATCTCTTGATCAAAAAGCCTGACATCTTTCTGTAACTTTGTGATCTTTTGTTTGGTAAGATACTCTTTGTGTTCGTTCATTTCTTCATTGATCTCAGAGACGTGAAAGCTATGATGGACATACCTGCCTTCAGGCCATTTTCCCCCAATGTAATCTGAATGAGGAGTTAGTCAGAGACGCGTTTTGCAGTATTGATAATTAAAACAAGCCAATCCTGGGTGCATTTCCATGCTATTTTCGACCACTCTCTATGGAAGGTGATGTCTTCTAGGAAAATCCTGGGGGTAAGGGTAACTAGCAGGCCATAGGGGGCTATATTAGCCCGCAGGTACTCAGTCATGATAGACCCATGTAGGGCGGTCTTGATTTGTTGCTTCCGGAGTGCCTGCAAAGAGTTCCAATCCTCTGTCCTACTACCCGATGCCAAGGCTCCTTCCGTTGTTAATAGAGATGGTGCCCTCAGGATTTCTGCTACTGTGTCATTGTCAAAACTTAGACCGGGACTGTCCATGATTGGTTATGTGTAGGTGTTCGTGTCTGGGGGCCTTCTGCAGTGTTACTGGACAGCCAGATACGTAGGTACCTCCTGATACTACAGTGGGATACACTTGGTTAATCTATGAATAGCCTCCCATAGTGAAGGGGTCCCAAAAAGTTAAAGGGGGGGTGGTTAACAAAGGAAGAGATAGATAGGGTTGTCCCACACCTAATTGCCGTACTAAATCACAAATGACAAAAGGGGAGGGAACGGGAGCTTTGAAGAAAAGAGAGGTCAGTTACCCTGCTCCCAAAGGTAATGCAGTAAACACTAGGGGGCAGCAGTTCCTATGACTAGAATAAGTTGGCCAAATTTAGTCGCTTCTCTGGGTCTTTCAGAACAAATCTCTCTGGATATGAAAAAAACAAAAAAAACATACAGAAAAACGGGAGATTCCCTTTTTTAGAAGAAGCGCCCTCACACACCCTCGCAGGTGTCATGCTTCATCATCGGGCATTGCTCCTCGTGAGGGTGGCGCTGCTGTCCCCCACCGGCCCTGCGAGAGGGCACTTTATTGGAGATCTTTTAATGGAGCAACGCCGCAGTTGTGAGTGTGGGTGTGTGGGCTGGAAAGTGTGTTGATAAAATACCATTTTTATCCAGGCCACTTGGACTCCTTAATAAAGGTAATACGGAGTACCAACATGGTTTTTTATCAACACACTTTCCAGCAGACCCCAGCAGGCCACCATCTCTGTGAGTGCTAGCCGTTCCCAATGGGGTTGCAAATTGCTCTTGCCGCATGAATATTGATGAGGCATGCAATTTGCGACCCCATTGGGAATCGCTAACAGTGTCTGAGACAATGTGGTACATAGCATTTTGCGGCTCGCAAATTGCGAGTCACAAAGCGACACAATTTGCGAGTCGCAAAATGCATGCACCGTAAATCTGGCCCCAAGTCCTGCTTATGGACTTTTCCCACTCATCACTTGTGATACTAGGGCATTTTTCAGAAATGTTAGCTACATGAAATTCTTCCCCAACTTTCTCATTGGCTTCACTAATAGGAAGTAGCATTCATTAAGGAAATCTGCTACAACTTTCTTGGAAACTGGGACGTATTGGACTTCATAAATAAAATTAAATACTCCTACAGACAGAGGCTTGTCTGGGAGATGCAGCATAAAATCCCTTAGTTGTTAACGCTCTGGTAAGGGGTTTATGGTCACTATGCAAGGTTACTCTTTTGTTCCAAATAAATTGGCAGAAGTGTTCTAAACCCCACACGCAAGTGAGTGCTTCCCGCTCTATGACTCAGTTTTTGTCTTCAGTGAGAGTAAGTGAACGGGAAGCACACACAATGGTGTTTTCTGTACATAGTATATTCTTCTGAGTAAGGACTGCACCAATTTCCCTTACTGCTAGCATCGGTAGTGAGAATGTTAGCCGGTTCTGGGTCAAATCCTTGTAAAGGAGGAGGATTACAAATGTCCTCCTTGAGGGCAATGAATGTTTCAAAACAACGACTGGACAACTTGTTCCTAAGTTTTATTAGTTGTCGCACTTCAAACATTTTAGTGGAAGAATCTTCCATGAACTTTGAATAAAATTCTACCAACCACAGAAACACCCTCAAGTTATACTTGTTTTTTGGGACTGGTGTCTCTCTGATGGCGCTCATCAATTATTTTTTTGGTTGGAATTCTTTTTTTGGTTGAACCCCTTCCCCTGCTATTTCATGCCTAAGTACAGAGTACCTGAAGCAATCTCTGGTCATGCTCTTCCTTGGATCTCCCTATTAGCAAGATATCACCTTGGAAGATAAGGTGGTTCTTGATTCCCTTAAAGATCATCTGCATTAACCTTTGAAACATAGCGGCAGCTGTGCTAGGCCAAAAGATACTCTTTCGAACCTATTACACCCAAAGGGTATAACGAATGTTGTGAGGTTCCTGCTGTCCAGGTGTAATGACACCTGGTGACAGGCAGCAGTAAGATCAATAGTGGAAAACCACTTAACGTACTTGGTGAGGGCTAACATCTAATTGATTCTTAGTAGGGGATACTGGTCCACCAGAATGTTTTGATTAGGGTTGTGTTAAGTCAATGCATAATGTTAACTTACCATTGGCTTTTTCAGCAACTACTAAAGGCACCACTCACTCTGAAGATTCAACCTGTTCTTTCATCCCAGCTTTTGTAGTACTTACAGTTGGATTGTCACTTCATGTTTTAGGGAACATGGTATGTTCCTAACCTTGTGAATACAGGCTTTGGCGGTGGCCTTTAGTTGGATCTTATATTGAAAGCCCTTCCCTATACTGCCTGTGAAAATAGTGGGGGTTACCTAGAAATTTGCAACCCAAATTTTTCTACTGGTTGTACAATCAAAACAGGTTCTGGACTCTTTGGATTTAAGTTTATGCCCTACTTGCCTTGATCACTCCACCCCAGTACGGATGGACCAGTGGCAGATACATACAATTCGCCCATACTTTCTCTGTTCTTAAACATGAATTTAAGTTTTCTGTAACCCACTATCCCAATGGGCTCACCCGTGAATGTTTTAAGCATAACATCAGGTAGTGTCAACTCTTGTCCCAAAGCATGCACACATTTCTCACTCCATACATCTTTGTTCACTATTGTGAACGGTGAGCTGGAATCAACCACTATAGATATGTCTACCCCACCTATAGCCATCTCACATGTGGGTTTCTTCCTATTACCATTTGCTGCGGTTTCTAAATTAACTACTTGCACGTCATCAATATTCCGAACACACATATTAATATCCGAATCATCAGATGACCCTAAATTGTCTTCTCCTTCCTGGTCTACCATTTCAACTTTACCCCCTGACTTCCTCCGACAAAACCTTTTGGAAATGCCCTTTAATGCTACACATAGTACATTCCTGTGTGCGTGCCGGGCCTTTCCTGTCATTAGCCAAGTGGTTGGTGCTACCACGCCTATTACACTTCCTTAAGGTAGAACTCTTAACACTACTCCTACAATTTGTCTCAGTCTTTTCCCTGCTCTTTTTCTTGAATGGTGCTTGAGAAGCTGACTTGACACCACTTACTTTGGCTACAACCACCTCCTGTTTTATCTTGTTTTCAGATAGCACAGTCTTAGCGCTCCTTACCGTCAATTCCACTCTTTTGACAATGTCAATCACATCCTGCAGTCATTTTTCACCTTTTGCCCAAAAGGAGTCTTGAATATATGATTTAGCAGCTCACATTACTATCTGTTCCCTTATGAGCTTGTCATACAGGTTTCTGAATCGACATGAGAGGACCAAATTTGCTCCTTTACTGAAGTCCTATGCACCAACACACTCAGGGGGGAGGCCAGCAAAGTAACCATAGTGCGTCTGCTATGGACAATCACGCTCAGCATCTGACAGCTGCTCACAGATCAGCTGGCATTATAAAATGCCAACTGATTACATCATAATAGAGGTCAACAGAAGGGGGTACCGGGTCCTGCAGGAAAAAGAATGCAAGAGGAAGTACCTGAAACAATTACCTACCATCACAACAGAGAGTACACATTGCATGTGACATAATTCAAACTAAAATGAGGTCTTCGAGGTTGCAGTGCTTAATTTGTAAAAGAATGAGTGCTGGGTTGCGTAGTCTCAACTGGATTTCATACCTCTTTAATGCACCACCAGCCTCTTTCTGCCTCTTAATCTCACTCTTGCAGGTTCCTGCTTTCTTTCTTTGTCATGATTGCTCCAGTCTTACTCTTCCTACTTCCTTCCATATGTGTTTTTCCTTCTATTGGTTAAAGTCTGATAAGGAAAAATAAGTGCTGGTTCCCAAACAAAGAGTACTGGTGGGCCCCACCTGCAGCCACCAGCTGAAATGAAGCACAGGCATAAAAAACCCTGAGTTTGCTTTTTTACATATCTTTTTGTGTGCATCAAAACGCAAACTAAACACGGCTGTAGAATGCAAAACAGTAGAGCAACATAATGATAGTAACAGCATAACTCCAACGAAATGTGTGTTATTTGTTCTCTCATGATGTGATTCAGAGATTAAATGTTGTGAACAATGTTCTTTTCTAAGATTTACACTAAAGATCAGTGAATCAGCACAACATGGCGGTCATAAGTATTTGCATTCATTTTTTTTTTCAAACAAGAAATATAGACACAATATTAAATTGGCAGTCTAGAGAGAGTTTTTTTCTTAAGGGCCTCACTGCCAAATGTACAAAGCCATTTTGTGGTTTCAAATTCACACAATCACAGGATTTGGAACCGTAAAAGGGATTTTTCCTACTGTACTAAACCCATTTGGAAAAAGCTTTTGTCTAGCAAAATGGGTTTTGTGATCTATTCCAAATTGCAATTAGGATGGGGTGTGAAAGCGGCACACCCTCCTAAGTCACAATCATTTAATGGTTTGAAGCAGCAATAGTGGACGCAAACCATTGATCAGTTACTGACACCTTAAAGGGGGAGATAACTGATTTGCATAGGGGAATAGCATCCCTTGGTGAATTGGGTTGGCATCCTCCGGATTGTAGAAAGTGGTCCAGAGGAATCACTGTATACCTCCCCGCTTCCAAACGGGAACATTTCATTTGTTTAAAGCGAGCAGCATATGTTCCTTAAAAGTGCTTGTTTAAAAAAAACTATTTTACATTTGGTAATAGAAACACATGGATGGTGGTCTGCTGTTCCTTGCACACCACCACCCTAGTGTTTGTACCCAGTCAAAAAGATAGGAAATAGCAACCTATTTATATCATTTGGCAGAACACTATGTGACCCCTTGCAACTGGATATTTTGCAATATGACATATTAGTACAAAAATCACATCGCAAGAGGACACTCAACTTGCATTTGATATTTGAGGCAATAAGAACAAGTTATTTACATTTGGTAATGGCTTTTCTGGTGGATACTCCAGCTAACTGCAGATTCATCCCCTTGTGAATTTTCTCCAGGTGCTAGTCTAGATCCAGAAACTTCAAATTAGTACTCTGGGCCACCGGTAGGCGGAGTCATGCAACTCTGCGCCAATGTAGTTCCACTCTGGAAGCGACAAGCAGAGCTGCATATAAGCGCCAACCATGCACTCTTAAGTCCATTGATTTCTAAGGTTTGTCTGCGCCTTCTGTCCAGAGCTCACTGGCAAATTGGCATGACAAGTGTGAAGATCTAAAAACCTGGGCCCTTTTTATATGAAAAAGAGTTACGTTTAAAGAATGGGGAGGTGGAAGGGTGAGTGAGGAATCTGTGGTTAAGTAGAGTATCCACCAGAGTGTTACTAAAGGTAAGAAACTTGTTCTTCTGATAGATACTTCTGAGATACCACAGAGGTACCTCTACAAGTGATGGGTTTATGAACTGGCTCATACCAAAAAGTCCTGCTGGACCTAGCAAGCAAAATATCCATCTCGACTGACCCAACTGTCAAGGCAGTAATGCTTTGTGAATGTGTGTATCGATGACAACACAGCTGCCTGACATATAGCCAGGACAGACACTCTGCATGTCAATGCAGTGGTTTCAGCTTTGGCTCTGGTGGAATGAGCCCGCAAGGTCTTCCGGAAACTGCTTATTGGCCAATGCATAGCAAATATTAATGAACAGTACAGTCCATTAAGAGATTGTTCGCTTCTGCACTGTCTTGCCCTTTTTTGTACCAGCAACTCCTACAAATAGCTGATCATCCACCCGATGTTCTTTGGTGTGATAAATGTAAACACTGAGTGCTCTCTTGGGGTCCAAATGATGTAGCCCCTCATAATTTTTTGCAGGATGAGGTGGAGAAAAGAATGCAAAGAGGGCAATAGCCTGTACAATGTGAAACGCTGTTACCACATTTGGCAGAAAAGTAGCTTGGGTCCCCAGTACCAGCTCATCTGGTAAGAACGCTCTCTCACTGAGCTGGTGTTATGGCAATCAGGAAGACTTGTTTTGGGGTCAGAAGACATAATGGACAGCTATGCATCGACTCAATGAGAGTACGCATTAAACAAGCATTTGCAATGCAATAGGTCTTGCATTTGTGAGAGTTAGAGCCATTGGCATTGTAAATGTTAATGTGTTTCACCTATGTGTTTTGTTTTGGAGTGTAGTGGATGTATGTTGTGTGAAGTGGATAATGTGGGTTGCATTGCAATTGTTAGTTGTGAAATTGTGCTGTGTTGTGTAGTGTATTTGTGTTGTGTAGTGTATTTGTGTAGTGGAATTATGTGGCATGGTGAATAGATAGTGGTAAGAGCTGCAGAGAATAGACAGAAGGGAAGAATGAGAGGGATAGGTAGTTTGTGTGGGAAGCAGTTATTGAACTTGAGACAGAAGAGCAGAAATACTGTGTGAGAACGAAAGAAGGGGAGAGCAGGCCATAGACGCATATCGATGGAGGCTTTGCGCTCACAGAAACCACCCTAAGAAGGGTAGGAGAGCGTGGGATTGAGGGACGGAAACTTTGAAAAGATACAGGATAGAAACTGTGCTTGAAGACCTGAAGTTAACCACATGATAGAGGAGGGAATAGTGCGTGATGGAGCGAGAGATGGGTGAGAAAGAGTATGAGAGAGAGAAAGATAGAGGGACAAGTGGAAGGGGCACCTAGAGGGGGGAGGCGAGAGGTGGACTAGTGCACAGCATGAGGAAGTAGAGGAAGGTAACATGTGTGAGTAGGCAGTATAGAGAGGAGACAGGGAGTGGGAGGGAGGGATGAGAGACGGCAGTGGTATTGCAAGATGAGAGTGGATGATGGGATTGTGAGAGATGAAATGGGAAGTGGGTATGTGGGGGAGAGATGACAGTGTCTACTTGGGACATACGGACATGGAACACTAACAAAAACTGCCTAGTGAGCAGGAATAAGTTTCCTTACTCTAACTGTTGTCAAATTGAAAGGCTTGCTGAATTGACAGGCGAGCCTCCACGAACATAAATGTTATGGTTTTATAATCAGGACCTCCTATTTAACATGAGTTCCATGAATACCATTTGGCATTACCCCATACAAGCAGCAAAACCTCCCCTTTAAAACACAGGGAGCATTTGCAACTTTTCAAACAAAGAATGCCAGTGCTGGTGATATATGGTGGTGGTTACAACCCTCGCAGCACCCCACTCTAGTTCAGTGAACACAGCGATGGCTTTACCAGGTGAAATGGATCACTCCCCAGATGAGCCTGGCACTAGTCAGCTCTCACTGCCTGCTCGTACTGCAGCCAGACACTGAGACCCATTGTGTCCCATATGCTTGGGCTCATATCCTCACCTGGCTGTTATTGAATCCTTTCGCCCACCACACATCTCAATCGCAGCCCCAGAATACGAGAGAGGAGCAGAAAGCCAGCTACTGAAAGGAAACCATAATATGGACAATATCAGCACAGCTTGTCGGTGTATGATGATTATTATATTGCAACTTAGAGTTCGCTGTTTAAAGCCAATTCAGAAATAAAGCAGGCTATTTTTAACGTTTCGCAATGGCAGAGAACAGCAAGGCACTCTACTGGTCATAGTTTGGGGCCAAAATGCAGTGCCTAGGTCTTGGGCCAAGGCCTAGAATGGTTTTTTGAAAAAACGTTGGAGCAAAGACTGAGAAGATGGATTTATTGCAGATGGGATATATCCCGCTCCGTTGTATTGCTGGCACTCTCAAGTACATGTCTTCTCTTCAAACTGCTGTCTTCCTTTCATAAGTGCAGCCAACCGTTAAACTGAAGAAAGTCGGTGATGTGTTGCATAACTGAAGATGGGCATAGAAGGAATGTCACTATGAAATAGGGTTCCTCGGTCAATAGAAGTAACAGAAATGAATAAATGAATCTCGTCCATCATGGCTTTCCTTCTACAGAGTGCCTCATTTAAATTTTACCAATAGAATGTCGTCGCAGAGGCGACCCCCCTCCCCCACCACCACGAGTACCTAGTGATGTCGCGTAGGGCCACCGCTCACGGAGCCGAGTGCGTCGCATGTATTAGGCGGGCGGGCTGTGCGCCCGCATCGAGTGCACTTCGCTTGCTCCGGATCACGTTCTGTGTATTAGGGAATCAAGTGCAACGCACCACACGCTTCATTGCCAGAGGAGTCACGTGGGAATCGCTGTCCTGGCGATGGCAGCTCTTCGCTGTTCTCGTTATTATTATTATCACTATCGAACAAGAGCCCCGTGGGAAGAGGAAACAATGCGGGAATCTCCGAGAGCTGATGGGCTGACAATAAGAGACTTGCACGGAGTGGGGCATAAAAGTCTGAAGTTATTGAACCGGAAGAAGTCACATTTTCCATCAGAAGTTCGCAAAGGGCACGGTATGAGAACACGGTTTGAGCTGCAATAACCAAGTCCGATGAGTAGAAAATGCCTGGTAGCTCGGCAGCTGCCCTTTCGAGCTGTGCTAGCGCGAGGCAGGGGTGTGCGGGGCTAGCTGGGGGTTCTATGCTGCAGGCCCTGCTTCATGGCATAGTGGGTAAAATACGACAAATACTCACTTGGCTGTAATATGGGTCAAATGTTTGTAGTGTTTTGTTTTCTATAATTGAATCAGCGTTGATCCCATATTATTTAAAGAACTAAACACCACATTGTCATTGGCTACACTGACAAAATTAATTGTTGGAAGGCTCTTTTGCAATACATATTTATTTCACTGGATAATTATCTGTTCGCTAATTGTGCTGATGACACATTACGGTTTGATTCCTGTGGTTAGATTTGGCCCGCTAGGCAAAATAATTAAATAAATAAACAAGCGCAGCTGAAGCGGACCGCGCTGAAAATAAGAGTGCTTACATACTTATGGAGACCGTGGGTGTAACGTCGCAAGTAAACGATCCACTCCTGATGGGCTGTCCCAAAAGGAGACAAGGCGGTAACAAGGAGGGACTAAGAAGCCTCATTTTCAATCGGAGGCCAGTGTTTACCATAGACGATGACGCCAGCCAATGAAAAATGGGGGCGGAGCTTCCACCCCACGTCTAAAACATACCCTAACACAATATGCCTTGCAGAGCAAGCAGCGCATGCACGCTGCAATGCTAGGTCTCCGAGAACTAAAAAGTAAGAACCAAATTGAAATCACACTGTGGCACCACAAAGGGCTTTGATCGAAATAAATGTTGCCAACCTTTCAAAAATCTCACCAAAATGGGGGATTAAAACAAAGGGTTATACAGCAACCACAAAAAACCAGACCGAGCCGACTTATAGCCTTTAACCGTGCCCAAAGCAAATCCTGTTGGGCCAGGGACAAAACAAACAACAAAACATCAGACAACTTAGCTTGCAGCTGGTCAATCTGGGGGTTGCCTCACCACACATTTCTCTCACTGACTGGTGCACACGGATATTGGAGAGGGCCGTCAAGATGACATGAACAACCTCAGGAGGAAGTTCAAGTGAGGTCAACTGCTATCGTTCAATCTCCAAGCATGGCGATGCAGATTGAGCAGACCCTGGTGCATCGCCTTGCCTTACTACTGCAACAGAAGATGCTCCGGAAGCGGTAGCTTAATTGTAAAACAGATGTTTAGGCCCAGAAGTTCTGGGTACCACATTGTCCTGGTCCACTCTGGTGCCTCTAGGATGGGTTGGGAAATCACCTCTGATTTTCTGCTCAACTCACGGTAGAAGACGCAGTGGTGGAAAGGCATACAGGACTCTCGAGCTCCACTCTAGACAGAATGTGTCTGTGACAGAGGGTTTCCTTGGGAACTCTTACACACAAAAGTGATAACATTGTACATTCTCAGCAGTGGCAAAAACATTGAGCCAGGGTTCTCCAGATTGATGGAAGATGCTGTGCGACAACTCCAGGTGTAACTGCTTTTTGTGGTCTGATAGGCCTCGCCAGCTGAGTTCGTCCTCCTTTGTGTTTTAAAATCCCACCAGGTGGTTCACCACCAGAGAAATTCACTAGGATTGGGATACAGCCACATTTCAGGTAAGGTTGGATTCTGCTCGGATTCAAAGAACATAATGGGTTGCGATTTCTTTTCCGGCATTGAGAGAAGGAAGCTGTTGAAGCGTGGTGCAGCAAATGAAGCCAGCACTAGAGCCAGTGCTGAACCTGAAGCAGGTATCAGGGGCACAGATGGTGTCAAGGGTGGACTCCCCAGAGGTATTCTGACTGCGGGCCCCAGTGGATCCTTTGGGTTCAAGGAAGTGCCAGAGAGAACAGGTTATTTGCTGAAAATATGCAGTATGTGCTCCCTAAAGGACTCCACTTGCTGCGTCATTACGGACAGACCTGGAAACTCAGGGTGCATGGGGGCCAGGCACCGAATCTACTCAGATGGAGATCGCAAGCTAGACTGAGAGGCACGATGATGCCCTCACTCCCTTTCTGGTGTTCAAGCGGGAATGCGGGAAGGGGCCGATTCCTGCTTATATTTAATATGCTTCTTCTTGGACTTACGTGAAGGCTTTGATTGTGATAAAGATCTGCAGTGGAACAACTTCGGGAGTGAGAACAGGACCTTCCTTTTGACCTCAACTGGTCATAGCATGGAGTCTTCCAATGTTTGACAGTCTAAAACTATGCCTTACGTTACCGAATGGCTTTTGAATTCATCTGGGAGTAGTTGTCACAGGCCCTAGCAATGGGTTTGCGACAGTCCCTGCACAGTTTGAACCCCCTTGACTTAGGAGGTTCCATTTTCCGTTACACACTATACAAAAATATGCCATTTTGCACACAAAAAAATCTTGAAAAGACTTAAGAAGTAGCTCCAGATGCGTGTCTGAGGGTGCCGAAATGAAGGAACAGCTGTCAGCATGCATGGGCGGGGCTTATATAAGGCTCAGTTCATAATTTTCAGAGCAGAACTACATTGGGGCAAAGCCACACAACACAACCTACCGTTGCGCAGGATTACTGCTTTGAAGTTTTCTGATCCAGTCTGACACGTGGAGACTATTCGCTAGATGAGGAATCTGCATTTAGAAGTATCCTCCTGAAGTATGTGGTCTTAGTGGACAGGAAGGGTCATAACCCACCTTCTTTTTTTAAATATTGCACCAGGAAGACATGAATAAAGAGTTCGCCTAGCTCTACAAAAGACAATATTTTACAGATAGGTCCATTCCTTTTCAATTTCAGGCTACCCTCAAATATTTTAAGAGCTCCCCACTGGACTGAGGCCATACCAGGCAAGCACTCAAAACGTGCAGTGAGCAGTAAAATCCTTTTGATGATGCAGTAACCGTAAGTGGGTGAGGATTTTGAGTCCTTTAAAAAAATAAATCATACCAAATAAGAATCAACTTTCCTAAGGTTCTCCAGACAATACTGCAGAATCCTCAGTGGCGCACACACAGATAAACACGACAGACCTTTTCAGCTTAGATTGTTTTTCAGAGTAGCCCACATTAAATACATTATGATATTTTGCCAAAACGTTGATAGGGATTCTAGTATTCACCTAGCTCATTTCCGGTTATTTTCAGTAACTATAACAATTTTTTTTCTAGGTTACTATGCTCACTTTTCCGAACACCTGGAATATATTTTTGCTATGCAATTTTCTAAAAACAATAGCTACCTGAAGATTGTATGGTGCAATGACGGCGATGTCACGAGCTTTAACACCAGCATCCACCAATGCCTGAAGGTGTAAACCAACGAGCCGAACTTCACCTGCAGCAGAAAGACAACATGTTTGAACAAATGAAAACAAGTCAAACCTTACTGCTCTAAGCAATAACATCTGCATTTCTATTATGTACAACTTTCTCCAGAGATTCTTCCGAACCACAAAGTTGAGCAGAAATGAAAACGTTTTACAATACATTTTTCAGAAATATCTGAATCATTACATTTGAATTGGCACATATAACGTCTGGATCCGGAAGTACGATCTCGTGTGACAAAAAATGAAAACTGGCAAAGGGGAAAAGGTTTAATGCAGACAAATAAGCAAAAGTCATAAACGCAAAGTCATAGTTATAAATTAAAGTGATATTACCTTCGTTTCCTATGGATTGCTCGTTTTCCTCATTAAGTTCAAAAAGACCACAACCTGCTGTGTCAATAAGCAGCAAAGGAATAGAGGTCTCTTCTGTTAGAGCAACGCCAGATAAATCCCTAATAAAAAAAAATAGCAAGTCAGCTAAAGGAAAGCCATTCTGGGAATGTAGAACAGTTTCTTTTCAATTGTGCTGGAGGCTGGAAAGTATATAGTAACATTAGAGTCAATGAAAAGAACATTTAATTAATTTATTGAACTATTTGAGGTATCTATCCTGTATATCGCGAGCGCCTCACATTAAAATACCTATCGAACCAAACCCAACAAAATTATGCAAAAGCCCATTATAAAGTGATTAACTCGGCAAGTACGGCAAGTACGCTGATCAACAATTAATCTGGATCAAAGGGTCTATAGTTGGCTATTATCTACCCCTGTCCTTGGCCTTATTTATTTCTGTCAAATGGTTCCGAGTAAGTGCAATCCTCCTCATTACATTTTTCATTCCGGTGATGGCAGAGTCTCTTTTTTCTGTCACTAATTGTAAAGTGGCCTTTTCCGAACTGACTACATTTAATGCGTCATCTTTTCACAGATTACGTTTTTCCAATTCGACGTACTGGGAGTATTTATATTTCCATTGGTCCGGATTAAATGTCTGATGATCATTCATTTTTTTAATTTTTATGAACTCATATGTCCACCTTTTTCCTTTTTGTCCCTCGATTCTCTTTTCAGGATTGACGCTCCTGAGGTGCTCATCTAAACTTATTTTTGGCCTGATGACCCATTTAAACCTTTGGATTGGAACACCGTTAAAGCGTCCGACAATAGGAATGCAACGCTCATATTGTCAGATTATTGGGATTTGTACCCAGGATTTAAAACCTCGTGCTTTTACTTTATTGTTTGTAGTCCTGACTACATACTTGCGTGTCGAGGCAGATGTGGAGTTCGGGGCAGGTGATTCTATTAATATGCATGATCGTTCATTTTTGTTGATAAATGCATCGATATCCATATTAACACCACCACCACTTCAGTACACATCTGGACCTTTGGATGGTCTGCCAGGAAGAAAGAATACTGTGCTGCTGAAAAGACTGCCAATCTGATGGGCTGCTACCCTGCTGGACTCCTGCTCTGCTGTACTGACTTGCTGTCCTCCCTGCCAGAGAAGGACTGGACCTGCATGTCTCCAACCCAGAACCAGAGAGACTCCAAGGCCCTGCCTCCTGATAGAACTCTCAGGGACATCAAATATTTCCAACCCATCTACCTACAGCACCTGGACTCTGCCATATGAGGGTCTTGCTCTGCCAAGTGGGGCAATCCTGTCCTGGACTGTACCGCACAGAACCAGTGCATCTCCTTGGGCGACGATGCAACACAGTTGCTGTGAGAACTGAGTATAGCGCTCCGCCATTGGTGAGGCACATCACCTACACCTCTGACTTTGTGTCGCTTGGAATTGACGCATCGCCTACATCTAAAGGATCAACGACGACACATCGCCTCCACTTCTCCACTCATTAGAACTTTGTCGATGACCGCCAATAAGGTACTTTGCAGGGTGACAAGGTTGGTCCCTGTATCCGACTTGTGCTCCATCGCAGTTAGCCTGTGCTTTTGGATTTGTTTCAGTATAGCGCGACCAGATAGCCCTGGTTGGCGCTTTATGCTTTTATGCACTACAATTCAGTTTCTTTTAAAAGATCATAACTCTGGTTATACCAATTGGATTCTTGTCGTTTTGGTCTTGTTTTGTTTGTTAAAGTTAGCTCTATTTTTCTAACCAGGTGTGATATCTTTGTGTAAGGTGTTTTTACTGTTTTAAGTGTTGCACAAATACTTTACCTCTTAGGATAAGCCTGACTGCTCTGTGCCAAGCTACCAGAGGTTGAGCACAGGTTAATTTAGGGTGTGTATCTGACTTACCCTGACTAGGATTGTGGTTCCTGCTTGTACAGGGTGCATACCTCTGCCAACCAGAAACACAATTTCTAACAATGCTGGAGAACTTAATCTAAGCTGGGCCCACAAGAGCACATTGTTAACACAGAAGCTCATGTTGGGTGATGTAATCTGGAATCTCTGAAAGTTCACTTGACTTCAAGTTAAAATAATATCACAGCTACTTTTCTAAATAACCTCACAATTTCCTTCCACTTGCATTTTGGCTGATCTCTCTCTCTGGAAGTAAAATCTGTGTATCATTAGGCATTCATGTATCTGACAGATCACAATGTTTCCGTGCTCTCCAAGAGAACAAGTCAGGAACCTCCCAAAACATGAGTGCCAGTGAGTTGTGCGGTCTGCCAAGACCATGAAGATTTAAAACTACCCAATGGCTTATTATCATTATCATTTTTTTTTTTTTTTGTAAATATGTTTATTAACATTCAAGATCATACAAACACATGACAATCAGTAATCAACCCTTCCTTAAAAAATTCCCCAATGGCTTATTATCATGTCATGCTAGCTTAACAAGGGCTGGGATGCGACAATGAAAATATACTCACACAAAGTCTATATACAAAAAGCATTTCCAGTCGTTGATGAAGCACTCAAAGCCGAAGCCTTTACTATTTTGCTTTGTTTCTATTTCGTGAGTTTGTGGGGACAGAATTTTTTTGGCATATGTTTAGGAACGAGTGAAAGTGTACACTTGAGGCTATGTTCTGCTGGTCACAATGCATGACCTGTGATGGCCTTTAATGTCACATTAGAAGTGGGCTAGCCCTGTGACTGAAATCTTGACATCTGGACAGGGAAAGAACATGAGAGAGCAAGAAGGACAATCCTTGTGAATCCCTGACAATCAGTTAGGTCTCAGACATGGGGAATATCATGAGGTCATACTTGAGGCCTTCCTCGTGCTAAATCCTCAGTTTGGAGTAGACTGTTCCTATTCAAGTTTATTTATAAACTACATAGTTAATTAAAACCATTACACCTTCAAGCAATAAAACAGTAATACAATTAGGAATATGCAGAACAACCATAATCAAATACATAATAGTTACTCATTCATTTGAATACCATTTAAAATGTGACTTTCCTCATTAAATAGTAAGTCATGGCTTTGGCCGTGCAAAATGTGTTAAAGTGTGAGTGCTCAGGCGTACAAATAGTGGCAAACGTTATTGGAATGACAGAGCTCCGCCATACTGGCCCATGCAAATCGCAGCACAACTATCAGCCTCCATCACCAATGAAAGGAAGTAGGCCTAGTTGTGAAAGTATCAATACTTAGCTATAGTGTCCTGTACTAACCACAGCGCAACTACCAATCTCTTCCATCAACGATGGAGCGTGGGCATGGTTAGGTCTTTAGTAAAAGGACTGCAAAGTCCCAAGAACATCAGCCCCTCCCACCCTTCAATCTGAGGGGATATGGGCCTGATGATACCACAGATCAAATGAGGAACAACAAAAAACAAAAACAAAATCTTGCCAATACTTGGATGCTGGTTATGAGGGATGCCATTCTGTCCATTTGGACACCTTTGTAAGACATCTTTGGCTAAAGCAGGTGAGCATATTTCCCTCATGGTTAAGGAGGTACGTTACAAAGAAGAGATAATGTGGGTGAGCTGTGGCCTAGGCTTGTCAGGTGCTCTCTCAGAGGGGAATGTGGATGAGAAGGCTATGTATTCCTCTGAGAAGTTGCAAGAAGAGATTAATGGCAGCCAGGAATGGCGGCCCTCCCGTATGATCCGCCCCTTGGCATTTCACCAAGCACCTAAGTTCATTAGCCAAATTTCTGCTGACCTGGGGAGTTTAGTAGATAATCTACGTGCAAAATATGATCCTGGCGATTCCGTGCCGAGATGTCTTGGCGGATTAGCTCAGGATAGCTGTGGGTCTTTTTCAGGGTCTAGATTTCTTGATCAATGGAGAGAAATCCGATCTGACCCTGAAGAGACAATAGGAGGTTCTGGGTTTCATAATGGAATCCAAATCGGTGATCTGCAACTTCTGACCCCAAAGATTGGGATGATCAAGTAGGATCTTGGCAGGGTGCTATGGGTGGGCTCAATCTCATTTTGTCACACAGTGAAAGTAATGAGCCTCATGTTCTTATCCACTCAGGCCATATGGCCAGGTCCGCTACATTGCAGAGCTTTTCAAAAATAAAAAGATTCAGCATCAGCGGTGAGGGCTTTTCTCTGATTCGATGTCCCTGTTGCTGAAGCTCCTTTGGTGGTTGCGGCATGAAGAGGCCTGGAATGGAAAGTTATTTTTAGGTCCAGCCCAGATCTGATGGTAGAATGGGATGCCAGCAGGATAGGTTGGGGCACCCAATAGAGAAATGCCTGTAGAGGAGAAAGGCTATCATAAGAGAATTTGAGACTGCAGATCAACTACTTGGAGCAACAGTAAATTTATTTAGATTTGCCATTTCAGCAGGTCATTTCCTGGTGGAGACTACAGTAGGGAAACACCCCTTGGCTTGCAGATTCCTTAAGGTTATTAGACTGTCTATCCCACCTAAACCTAGATATTATAAAGCTAGGGACGTGAACAGGGTTTGTAGGATTTTGTCATTGATAGCCAATCAATGAGGATTTGCCTAGGAAAGAGCTTTCAGCAAAATTGACTACGGATGTGCATGTGTTCGATCTTACAAGAAGGAAGTTTGCACCACAGAGTGTTACCTTCATCATCACTAGAAGGACTAAAGTAGGACCCAGTGTGTTTTTAATCAAGGTGTATGAGGTTAGGTGCTTCGAGGATAATGAAAACATGACCAAGAAAATTAACCCCAGAGGGGTAAGCCAACTCCTTTTTTTTCATGAAACCCTACAGACTGGCTTCTTCTCCTATAAAGGCTAGGTGAATTTGTTGGGTTATGCAGGAAGCATAAACCAGTAATGATCAGTTTGCGCTCCCCTCTGTAAGAGGGGTGATGGCATTCAAGGCTTTTTTGTTGGGCTGTTGATTGAAAAGCATTCTGAAATCAGCAGATTGGTTGTAAGATTCAAAGATGTAATCAATTTTATTTTAAGCCAATTGAAGATACGACAGTTAGGGGTGAGTAAACATTGAAATAAAATAATATTCGCGTCCGGTCCAGAAACAATCACAAAATTTCAGATTCTTTATGATAAGCGATGACTTTTACAACTGGTAATGATCATGCTGACTCAAACCAGCAGTAAGCCTAAACATAGGTCCAATGATGTGTCAAGACTGTGCACCTGGCAGCTGTCATTGACATTCCTGAAGCTGCAACCAGGAAAAGACAAAAGGGCTGATGCTCTCAGGAAACTCAATACCGTTGTCAACCGCATATGCTTGCTCACCTGCTCCCGACTACCATCCACCAAACAGCAGTGCTCAGGGAGGACTAATTAGTAATCCTTTGCTGACAGGTCTTTATCGAATTTCCAAGAATAGCCGTTTGTCCACAGTTCCTCACTACAGTGTCTGGGTCACCTTCATTCAGCTCCAGGAATGCAGGCAATACACTTCTGTTGTCTGGGAGAGCTGTATAACAGCCTCCATATTGTGTAATGCCAAACTCTTTGAGTTATACAAAATGGATCCCAATGGTATCAGCAACCAGAGTCATCACAAGGAGTCTTGCCAACACCCATAGGTAACAGACACACAATCGACACATACGTGGGATGTCAGTGCAAGTGTGGGGGTGTCGCATTTAAGCAGAAGTACTCCTTTTGAAACCTAAAAAAGATCTGCCCAGCATTATCAATCCACAAAAATATTGGTATTCTGCCATCACTGATTCATGTCAACCACCCAGGAAATGGGCAGTAGCTCCATGTCCGTAAAGAGGTGCGTTTCTCTCAACGAACCAGATCACAGAATGAAAATGGACAGGCCTAAGCCTCAGCATGCACACTAGATTTGAATGTTTGCTGAGTCAACAAAAATTAAAATACCAATTTACATGCTGATGGGCCACTCGGGGCCAAGGTACATATTACTCTGGTAGCTTCAATTGTAATCAGATTTCAGGTGTTTAAGAAGTACAAAGATCCAAGAATATCTTCAAGGACCAGTGAGCAACACTGTAGAATTCAAGGTATTCGATTTTCTGCCACATTTGAAACTGGAATCCAAGAGATTTTCCATAAATTCTCAGAAACAAATTGTGCACGGTCTGCTATTGCCTTGAGCTGGATGGAATTTTGTAAGACAAAAACTGGCACATCAAATGTGAAAGTTAATATTTTCTTTGGTGAACGTCTGGGCTATGCCTTTATTGTTCCTGTGGGTCAATGTTCATACGTAGCATTAAACAAGCAATAGGTCTCGCATTTACGCGAGTTTGAGCTATTAACATTGCAGATAACAATGCCTTTTATTTTTGTTTTTAAAACATAAATAAAAGGTGGTGTCATTTACAATGCCAATTGCTTAAATTTGCGTAATTGCGAGACCTATTGCATTGCAAATGCTTGTTGAAATACAATCTGGATAAGCAAGATGACAGCTCACTTTGTTTTATCCATGTCACTCTAAAATTGTATGCTAGGACTCCAATGACCCCCAACAATCGAGTAACTTGATTATTGTGACTGACATCAATGAAAGGAACTACTCAATGCGCAGTGCCATCTTGTTTGAAAATAAAAATTTGTGCATCTTTTATTGAGTTGAAATTGTAAGGTGCCGGCCTCTGATAACTCTTCAGATCGTCCGGATGTTGCCTACATTAGCAAAACTAGGGGCCACCACAGCCTTGTTGCGCCTCTTCCTGACAGCAGAGCTGATCTGTGAGGAAGACCTCGTATCTAACCGAGAGAGCGCCCCGAGCAGCTGTAGAAACAGAGCTGCTCCATGCTCATGCCTGGGTGGCATTAATAACTTCCAGTGTGCAGGCTCTGTCTCAACGGCAGGGGCAGAGTAAAAAATAAGCCTGGCTTGCTGAGGTAAATCAGTGAGGAATGTGATGACCACACGCTCAGTCGCTGTGAGGGATGTGACCGAACTTCCAGGAATGATTATGGGAAGTAACAGGGGTTCCACTTGCTAACATCCCTCGCAGTTTATCTGAAAGACAGACTCTGTTCCATCGTTATCTCCCTGAAATGCCACAACTTTCACAACAATTCCTCCAAGTGCTCATTAAAACCCAATGACAATGTCCAGAGCGAAGCCCGAAGTCTGCAACTTACTTTCATCTGGAAAACTCGACTAACAAGCCCGCGAGTGGTGCGCGCGCACCACAGCGAGACATCTGGTTTCAATTATCGCGCCCGTGTCTGGGCACGATAATTGAAACTACATGGCGGCCGTGCGGGTAACCGCAACCAATAGGCCATGGGCGGAGCAATGCGCACGCCTTTGGCCAATTGCGTGCTGTCTTTGTTAAAGAGACGCACGCAAAGGCCAATAGCGTGGGTCAAAACAAAAAGCACACGCAAGTCTTCGCCATAGAGCGCATGCGCGCTGTTACAGTCTCGACCTAAACAGTGACCCAACATTACATACATAGAGATTTTCAATGTTTTAAAGTTTCAATTAATTCAACCTTTTTTCACTTGGCAACTTTTATATTTGCAATTTCTTACTAACTCTCTGTCTGATATATATCAATTGCAATGCAGGTTAAAATGACATCATAAACCATGAGGTTGAAGGATTGCATTAAATGTAGTCAGAATCTTTAAAACATATACAACCATATATAAAATAGATCCAGTGAATTCTTTTCAGCAAAATCACTATCACAATTCAATTTAATTCAGTCCATATTAACACAATAAAACCTTATACTAATCAGGCTGCATTTTTTGATTTTTATATATATTTTAACAGTTTTTATCTGTATGCATCATATTACCATATAATACCACAATCAAGCCTGACAAATATTATTATTCCTACACCATCACATAATTATCTCAATGAACACCTTCACAAGTCTTTATCTACTACTACGTTGGAGCATACATCATGCAAAGCTACTGTGTAGAGATTAAAATATGTGCATGGCTTAAAAAATGTAGAACTAGAGTAAATACCTAACATTTTATTAAGAGCTAAAAGAAGCATGTGTTTAATTTCAGTCCGAGACCGTAAACATATAGGTCATTGAGTTGGTGTTCAGAGTTTATGGGCTGGGTATACAGCTGACCTGCATATTGACCCCTAGAATCAAAAACAAACAAACTCCCCCAGCCAACAGAAACCAGAGTATTTGTACATGGTTTATCTCTAGAAAAGTGAGGATTGATCTGTTGACCATATTCACCGGACATCCTGGCGAATCGGGTGACGTTATAGTTGAATGAGATAATGAGAAAATCAGGACACGAACTGGCCACAGGATTACACTCAGTAACAAGATTTCACATAACATTGCAGACCATTGGTAATGGCAAAACATAATTAAGGTTAACTTTA
Organism: Triturus cristatus; assembly: GCF_964204655.1. Taxonomy (NCBI): domain Eukaryota; kingdom Metazoa; phylum Chordata; class Amphibia; order Caudata; family Salamandridae; genus Triturus; species Triturus cristatus. Next base: position 681,068,939 of record NC_140583.1, read on the forward strand.
TATTTATATATCAAGTGTGCAGGCAATCCATAGCCATCATGAAACAAAATAAAACTTTCACTACATGAATGTATTAGTACACAACCATTTTATACAACAACCCTATCAGGAAAAAGGGATTACAAGTCACAGATCAAAAATGGTGACAGCTGGTGATATTTACAACGAAATACCCATAAAAAACTTTGTGTCAAGCTTATATTCTGCCTTCTTTCTGCTTTTGCTGGAAATACAAGTGCACTTCTTTTCCACAAACTCCTGCATACCAGACTTACCACATCCGGTAATGTCTAAATAAAAATCTGAAATCAAAGGCTTCCAATGTATATAGGCCATTGGGACGAGAACGGGTAGCTGCAGGACAACTTAAATTCCCATTATGAATTTCAGTTCCTTCACATTCTCAAATGCTCATCTCATGATACAGTGATCCTTTGGGAATTTAAAAACTTTCGGGGTCGCTCCAGCTAACACTAATTTAAGATACTTCCACCATTTAATTTCATTATCACGTTGAGTTCTTGTAACGATAAAGATTTTATGTGAACCATTGTAGGTTCAGTATGCATTACTGTTGCCATTACATCTCTGTACACAATCATCTCCGACTCAAAACAGATATCAATTTTCTGCTAATGGGGTCAGTAAATCAGCGATAAGTTATTCAGTACTAAAAGCAACAACAACAAAGCATTCAGAATCACTCCATACTATGAGGAGATTGTTGGTATCTCTCAATCAAAATTCAGCATGATAAAATGGTCCCTCAATTTACAGTTTGCTCACACAATTTTAAAACAAATCTGCATTTAAGGAAACAAATGAAACACACAAGGGGCCACGTCTAATTTTTGCAGGAAGACGTGATCATCACCTAAAAATAATGTCATGACATACTTAGGGGCTGATTATGAGCTTGACAGTCTGTGGACCGTCAAATTCATGGTGGCGGGCCGTGGCGGTATGGCCACCGCCGCACTAGCGGTCCGACTGCCGTAATACAACTTTGGCGGTTGGACCGCCGCACGGCCAGGGAACCGCGTTCCCCGGCGCTGGCGGTCAGGGGCTCACAATATGCTGGCAGTGCCACTGCAGCACAGCCATGCATATTACCAGTTTCCTTACCGCCAGCGGTCTCATGGGGGTTCTTACTCTATGAAGCTGGTGGCGGTCAGGATACAAAGGGGGCCCTACAGGGCCTCCCTTGCCCTAGGCAAGTTGGTGTATGCAGGGGGGGCAAATGGTGTGCCCCCTTCTGAATTCACGCCCAGTTCCTGCACGTCATGGACATAACAGTCCAGGCCTTGCAGGAACTTGCTTTGGAGTTCCCATTGCGATGCCTTTTTCAAAGGCAGCGCCATGTGAACGCCAAAGGACTGCCCGTCAGACAACCAGAAAACTTGTAATCTGGCAGGTGGCCTGAGGTCGAGTTTGGTGGTGAGGGGCGGTGGGGTGCCACCCCTCACCACCAAACTAGTAATCAGGCCCTTAGTCTTTCACATTTTCACATGGTCCTGTCAACTGAGTAATATAAACCATAAAAAACATATACTGCATGGCTTAGAATCATTTGCTCCTCTTCAATCTCTGTGTCATCTTTCATGGCCTCTATGCCTAACTTGTGAAATCATGGCCTCCTCTAAACAAATCACAAAGGTAGGTGTAAAATCAAGTATATTCTCCAAGTCGGTGAAGTAAGATAAGTTTATTCAGCAAAAGGAAATGTCCCATCCATCAGCTTGGTTCAGTCAGGTGCAACTGACTTGCTGGCCACACACATACATTCCATTGCTATGGAGCTGCTTAAACAACAACTGAGGCTCTTAAAGGAACAGCATTGAACATCAAATAAAGAGGTACAATATAACAGTAGACCTGTCTTGTTAAGAGCAGAGAGAGCTACCACTTCCAAATCCCTGCTCGTTATGGAAACCCAAGAAACAGTGATTCAGACTGATTCTTTTTTCCTTCTCTCATCTCCGTTTTGCAAACTATTTTGCTTTTTCTATCAATTGCTCCTAAGTTTTCAAAAATGATAAAAGTGATTTAAATTTGCTGTACAGGCCCGAAGTATAATACTCAATGTAATTTACCATGGTCATTTTACTAATAACAGCCGTGAAAAACATACTTACTTTTGTATATTAGATGATTGACAGGCAAATATATATCAGGTCAGTGCTTCAAATTATTTTTAATTTCTGAATAAATAAATAGGTTTCGCACTAATTGAGCAAACTGGTATATACGGTCCTCTAGAGTGTATTATGTTGAGAGCATCGTAAAGCTGTTTATACTTATGTCTGATTTATAATCTGAGGAGCACACACAGAAACTTGAAACAGGGAGCAGTATAAAAAGAGGGCCTGTAGTATCCCTCACAGTGGATGGTAAGCGTTGGGCTAGTCCACTGTTTGGCAGTGCTTCACTTTCTTGTCAAACCCATTTGCTTGCTTCTTATTCAATAACTTTCCTTCCTTTTATTGCGTCCTTCTGATTGGATGGGGTAAAAACGTCGACGCACCCTTATATGTCTACACAATGCTTCTGATCACAGATTAATTCACATAGGATCTTGTAGCATATGTGAAAAACCATAAAGACATATCAAGAAATAATGTACCTTTATATTTTACTTATTCACTTTTGCCGCATTTGAAATATATTGTATATACTATTTATCACCACAAGTCACCAATATTTTGCTCTTTTGAACTTATGTATTATGACAGCCCATAATACTTTATTCCCTTAAATTACCAAATTGCAAAATTTTTATTGGTGTGTGCTTCTTTCCTCATTTATCTGATATCTGTTACATGTAATGAATATTTTTTGTACTTTCTAAAAGAAATTAGAAATTCCCGACAGAACCATTGTATTTATATAATACGCCCACCCAGGTTCTGAGAGACACCGGGTCACCCCATTATTTTTGCTCAATTTCTAAGAAAGACAGCACGCAATTGGCCAAAGGAGGGTGCATGTCCCGCCTTCTCTCTGCGCTAGCCAAGGGTCCGCGGGAGCAAGCACGGCTTTCCTCCCTCGTCATGGCTCATTAAGCACTGCATGCACTTTCAGCTCCAAACGCGGTCCACCACCCCCACGTCCAACACCACCACCACGTCCAACACCACCACGACTACCACGTCCAACACCACGTCCACCACCACCACGTCCACCACCACCATCACGTCCACCACCACCACCTCCACGTCGTCCACCACCACCACGTCGTCCACCACCATGTTCACCACCACCACGTAGTCCACCACCACCACGTCGTCCACCACCACCACGTCGTCCACCACCACCACATCGTCCACCACCACCACGTCGTCCACCACCACCACGTCCACCACCACCACCACGTCCACCACCACCACGTCATCCACCACCACCACCACGTCGTCCACCACCACCACCACCACCACGTCGTCCACCACCACCACGTTGTCCACCACCACGTCCACCACCACGCCCATCACCACCACCACCGCCCATGACAGGTAAAGTGTCACTGGAGGGCAGGGGTAATAGGAGTGTCAACCCCGGCTGTACACGGGACATTTAAGTAAGCATTGGGTGCGAGAAGACCGGAATAGGGGCTAGAAGTATTACACCAGACCCAAGATACATTTTAAAGAGGCGCAATGTCACAGGGGCTCCTGTAAAAGCACTCGCAGCATCTCTACCTCACAGTGGCATACCTGCACGAGCCACTCACTCAAAACAAGCATTGGCATAGCCAATAGGTCTCGCGTTTGGGACCTTATAAGTGTTTAGCCATGCAACACTTGATGTTGTTGCACCAAGGATATTGTGCTAGATAACTAAACACTTATAAGGTCCCAAAGGCTAGACCTATTGGCTATGACAATCTTGTTTTATTTTGCCAATACTGCATCAGCAGCTGGCACTGCCAAAACCATACAGTCACCAAAATCAAGATCCATTGGATTGGTTATTTCTTGTTCAAACTGCACCAAGTGTACAAATCTAACTGCAGCCAGGCACTAATTAGCTTTTAATTTAAAACATTTTATTAATGGTTGGATAGTATTAAAACATACTGAAATCAGAATAATTTAGATATATGAATTTGTTTCCACACAATCCTGCTAAAATGACGGAACATCTTATTATAGCAATGTGCAGGTAAACATAATTCCAACCTACTCATGTCCTTAATTAAAGGGATACCAGGATCCCCCAGGAAACCATGTTCCATTTCAGTTTCAAAGCTATTAAGTATAGATTTGGCTCCCAGAGGACCAGGCTTCTAATCTTGCCTGTTCATTTTAAGGGAGAAACTGCAACATGGACTGACCTACTTTTTCTGACTGCTTGTTTTCATAGGCAGAAGAACAGAATGATATTCATGCTGCTTAGTGGATGTATTAAAAACACGAGATGGAGCTCATAAAAAAACACAGAGCAATAAAGGATGGAGGGAACAGTAGACGGAGTTATGCTAATCGACAGCCAATAAATAACAGTGGTGCTCCTCTGATGGATGGCACGGCATGACAGCTGCTGAACGGCGGTGGGGTGGGGCTAAAAAGGATACCTGGGGTAGGGCATCAATCCCAAATCTATTCAGACAAAATGATTTAATAGAGGTGGAACAAGACAGTATGACGCAAAAGACACTATGTCAGTTGCCTTTGCGCAGCTCGGCCACCCTCTGACATCAGAGACCACATGTACGACCGTTTCGAGCGGTCGCAAACTACCAATAGGGCTGTTTGTGACTGCTAAATAGGTCTGTGGCATGTACAAATTCTATTTTGTGAATCTGGAACCTTTTATTGACTTGCAAAATCGGGTTTGCGACTCGCTATTAAGAAGGGGTGTGCCAAGGACGTCCTTGCCTAATAGCGACTTGCAGTGCCATGTACGAATGTTTTGCTACCGAAATGCGGTTGTAAAACATTCACATTTTACTGCCAATGGAAAGTTGGTGGTAGACGACTCGCAAATATTATTTTAATAGCAGGCAGTCGTCCCACGGACCACTGACTGCTCTTAAAAAATTAAACTGAAACGCTTCATTTTTCTTTTTGAAATTCATCCTGTTTTCCTTAAAGGAAAACCGGTTCCATTTAACACACAAAAACAAGCATTTGCAATGCAATAGGTCTCGCATTTGTGAGTTTAAGCTATTGGCATTGTAATTTATCTGTTTTGAAAAGTAACACAAAAAAAGGCATTGTCATTTACAGTGCCCATAGCTCAAACTCGTGTAAATTGGAGAACTATTTCATATTTAAAGAACCGGACGCCATTGTGCCGGGCTGCTTGGAAAGTGAAATTGCTCCTGGAATGCTGAATGTTGCAGGAAAGCATGTCGTGCCTGCAGTAGGAGAAACTTATTAAAGAAAATAGTGCTGACAGACATAAGAGATACCGTTTAACAACATAAGTAAAAGGGCCAGTCCTTATGGGAGGTTAAAAACTATACTGAGGAGGGACTAGCAAGCCTATTAACGAATTGGAAGCCAGCATTTGCAAAGTACACTGACACAAACCAATAAAAAATATGGGCGGAGCTTCAAGTCCATACTCTAATACAGCATGCCTCGCAGAGCAGTGCATGCGCTGCCCAGGCTCGACCTAAAAAACTGCTTTATTAAAAAAGCAGTCACAGACATGGTGGTCTGCTGACCCCAGCAAGCCGCCATCCCTCCGTTTGCCGGCCATTCCCAATGGGTCGCAAATTGCGACCTGCTTCATGAATATTAACGAGGCAGATCCCTTGCGACCCATTCAAAAATCCCAAACAGTGCCTCAGACACAGTTATAAATTCCATTTTGCGAGTTGCAAACTGCGAGTCGCAAAAAATTGATGTTTGCAACTTGCAAAATGGAATGGTCGTACATCTGGCCTAGACGCCTAGTGTGCTGATGAGTCCAGTGAGTAAACCAACTTACCTTCAAAGCAGTTACCTTAAAGCATGTTCCTGATTTTTATTACCACATTTACTTATTTTTCACTTAGTAAACCTTCTTTTTCATTGCTGACTAGACGAATAGTAAGATAGCTATGCATCGTTTTCTATTTAACATAACTAGAATTCAAAAGTATTGAACTGAAAATTAAACAAAATGTGAATAATGTAACTTACTTTAACAAATGATTTGCAACAGATGAGTGGGCATTCAGACGTCCACCATACAATTCTTCAGAAGCCCACTGCATTATAGACTTATGCATCCGGTACTGCACTGTCAGCATCTTTACCACCTTCTCACCATACTTCTCAATTAGACGCTCCATTAAACTCAGAGAAAGGCCTTTAGCAGCAGCACTACACCAAGGAGGAATAAATTAACAAACCTGAGGTAAGAGAACGTGAATGTACCCACAGTCTTTATTAATTTAACAAAGTCAACTATAGTAGAACGACACCATAGTCAGTTTGCGTTAACAAACAACATTTAACAAAACTGAGAATAGGAGAACATATTATATATAGACAGTGTTGCACTAAAACAAAGAAAGTGCTACATACATAAATATACATTGGAATCATTAGTTTTACACCAATTTGTAAGTTTAAAATCTAAGTAATAAATGCAATAAATGTACATTATTTTATAAAGCATGTGCTATATTTAACCTTATAACAGCAGCTTCCATTTTAAATTGTCATGCGAAAGTTTTAATGCAATTTCAAGAACTGGCATTCAGCAAAATGTAGAACACAAACTTCATAAATCAGTTTTACCAATAAAAATCATTTTTTCGAATGAATCCAGTCATAGCTAAGATCTCTAAAACTGCATTCTTTCCTCCAGACAGGCCATAAATAAATGATTATTATGCTATATGTATGAGTGTGTGTATGTATGATGAGGGCACAAGTTATAGTTACTTTAGGGCACAAGTTATAGTTACTTGATATAACTATTACTGGTGAATTTCAGTGGATTTGTGGTTTAAAATGTCATGTTTAAACTGACATTTTCACCTAAGTATGACCTCCTATTAAGCTTTGTTTTTTTCCGTGAATTTCTAAGTTTTTTTTAATGTAAAGTAGGATATTATTACAATTCTTGACTAGAACATCCTTTTAGTTTTATTTTTTCCAGTGAATTTCTAGGCCTTTTTAATGTAAAGTAAGATGTCTATTGCTGGGCCAGGCCCTGCGCCCAATCCCCGTGGGCGCCCGGCAACGTGTACAGCGGCTATATCATTTAACATTATAAAGGGTGTCATTTTGAGTGAGGCAGACCGATTGAATTTGTCACAGGGTCAGAACACAAAAATATAAAAAGGGGCCTATTGATTTTTTCAAGGGGTCAGTGCATCAGCCTATATAAAGCAGACCTATCGGCTTTATCAAAAAGTCACCAATAACTAAAATCAAATGTAAATTTGATAAATTCACACACAACATGTTTAATAATCATTATTGTCACAATATTTTCAATATGGCACTTGAAAAACCAATTAAACATGTCTTTGAGGCTTTTAAAAAAAAAAACATTTTTCCGGCCACAAAGTGCAACCATAGAATCAACCACACGAGGTTCCTGCAGTCCATCTAAAGAGTATACAGATCCAACTTGATGTGCTTTAAAAAATATGGTAAGCTCTCATTGGGTCATTGATTCAATGACCCAGGAGACTTACTGTGTTTTTTTTTAAATGTTGCTGGGGGCTGCTGCGCTCCCTGTAGACCCCCACAACATGGAAAAAAAATGCTTTGTAGTGCACCTGTGCCTTTTAGAGGCACCACCATCATCCAAAAATACTAGTAAAAAGCCCTTGCAGGGCTTTATGAGTGGGCTCCTTCTTTACTAATTAACCTTTAAATTGAACCCTTATAATTTACCCCTGTGCAAAACCACCCCCTCATTCCCCCTTACCTCTCTACGTTGTCTTCACTCCAAGCACTTCCTATTTACGTTTCACATCGTAAAGAGGAAGCGGAAGTGTCTTTCCGTTTTCTCTTACGACGCCGATTGCCTCCTCTTCTTTCTTCAATTTCTAAAAATAATGGAATTCAGGTGCGTTTCTTTTTTTTGTGGGGGGAGACCCCCCCAAGCCCCCTTTTTTTAACCAATTTTTTTTTCGTTTTTGGGGGGGGTTTACCCCTCTAACCCCCCCTTTTTTTTTACTTTAACACACATGCCTTTACTACGTATCTCATAGTAAAGGTATGCGTGGTAAAGGCTATTTGTTGTAACCACGCATGCGTTGTAATGCATGCGTGGTTATTGTTAGGCGTGGAAACAGCTGTGTTGTAGTGGCCTTTTCCCACAATATTGTTGGTGTCTATATTCAGTAGTACAATTATGTGTGCCTGCGGTAAGCCAGACAGAGGTCGGTTTCCCATTTAGAAGCCGCGTCGCTAATGGCAGCGTGAAGGTGAAGCAATCCGTCAAAATGTAATTTCACCTCTTTATTCTTTAAAAATAATGTTTTTATGTGTGCTGCAGTGGCTGAACGATAACATTCATACGAATCGATAAGCATTCTGTCATCAACCACATAACTGATAAAAGGTAAAACATCGTTCAGATAATTTGCTTCACTGCAAGCCCCAAAAAACATATGCACATACAGATTTGAACTATCGTCCAAACATTAGCAATAGATTCCCCATTTTGAATTGTGCTTCTAGAATGTTTTTTAAACATGCTCATGTTTCTGTGAAGTGACCACTTGAGATAAATGTGAAGTTTTCGTTTCTTGCTTGTTAATTATAAAATGCAGGTGCAGCAAGACTGCCTTATCTCAGCTATGTATGGTTTGAGGCCTTAAACTTTAAGGGAACTGAGGAAATAAATTAGTTGTTTTGCAATGGATGTTCTTCCTGAGCGCTCATTTGTGAAAATCGTGCTTTTTAAGTTAGATAAAAGTGGCATGTGCTCGAAAATGTAACTCCTGTAATATGTAACCAAGACGCGCCCTTCAGGGAAGGATAGGCCGCTGGCACAAGCAATGCCGTTTGCTTCAAACAACAGCTTTGGAACGGTGATAACAAACAAGCACAGGCCCCTCGAATTCATTGCTGTAAATCTGCTTTGATAACAGACTTATTTTTCCTTCTGACATGGATAATGAGTTGGCATTTCTAATATAAACCAATTAGCGTTCAAACATATATAAGGGGCATCACAATCCAAGCACGTTGAAACACTTGCCAGATTTAGATTGGACTTGGTGTGGGGCTTGAGAAAATACAGTTTGCTTATTTTTAAATCACCATGAATGCGTATTGACTGTTCATTACTTTCTAGAAAAATTATCTTTTAGAAATGGTTAAGTGAATCTCGCATAGACTGATGATGTGTCCAGATGGACAAAAACGTAGCGTTTGAGGATCCAGGGAGCTGTCGTTGTCTTGGATGCGCAGTGCCAGATAGGACAAGTTATCTCATCAGCTCTATTCGGACAGTAGGATTTAAATTGTCTAACAGTCATTGTGGACCAGGTAAGACACCAAGACTGGGTCAGTGGTGCATAAAGGCGAACAGGGTTCCACTCTGAATGTTGTTTTCTTCATTCAAACTAGATTCACAGAGGAGACAAATGGTTAGAGTCCACCATCTAAGGTGGGGTTTGATTCCCACCTCGAATACGGTTAGAATCCCTATTTTTATCCCTGGAGGCTTTGAAGTCCTCATGAATAAAAAGGTGAAGGTACCGCCAACACCCCAGAAACAAGCACAGGTTGCAAACTACATCTAGCCAAAATTGAAACTGTAGTATAAGCAACTGTTGCACTGTAATGAGTTGTCTTCTTGAAATGCTGTGTTATATATTCACATGTTGCAACAGAAGTAAGAGATTTGATGAAACTCTTTCTATCGCAACCCAAGCAAGATGAAACACTTGACAGATTAGACTTGTGTATTTCCGCCTCGGGGCTTGAGCAAATAAAGTTTGCATCTTTTACACTTCTACATAAAGCGCCAATAGTGGAATACAAGCAACTTGATAGTGCCCTTGTTTGGCTTCCTAGTAGGATCCGCTGCTACAGATGAACGTGGCTATCTGGAAACTTATGAACCATCAGAAAGTTATTGTCGAATAGAAGAAGCTGTTGGGGGAAAAACGCTACTCAAAATGAGGCTACCAGAATCCTCTATGAGTTGCTGGAGCTCTTCAAATTCTTAGGAGCCTGATGGAAGGAATAATCCGCCTTCCTCATCAGATTATTAACAGCATCACCTAGAAATATTTTGCATATTCACAGGCGGGAGTCAAACTGAAGCCACTATGTATTCTCTATGCAAGAAGAAAAAGACATCGATATCAGAGGAAATGCTATATTTGGAAAATGGTGGAAATGGGACTGAATGCTTGGCTTCGGGTATCGGCTTCCAAGTTTTTATTCCTTTCTAAATGTAATACAACCTGAAAAATTTATTTAGGAGGAACCATTCCAAAGGCTGAATAGCTAGATGACAAAGGGAATGAGGCCAAGGCCCTATGTGCCGCTTGAAGCAGACAATAGCAGATGAACTGTCTATTACATCTGAGCAAGGGAAGATGCAAGTCAGAGAAAACGGCCCGAGTTTTCAGGTGTTTTGTGATGGAAAAGTTTTTACTTGATTCAGACTCTGTGAAACGTGCTAAACAGCAAGCTCACCGTTTATATCATGAGAGAATATTTGGCATTTATCTATTACATAGAGGTCCAAAAACGGAAAATTCTTTGAGAAACTCGCCTTCCAAATCTTCCATTGGCAGTAACAGGTGCAGAGCTATAGGTTGTGGCGCTCTCCCCATCCATATTACCAAAGCAAATAGGGGCCTCATGTATTACATGTTTTGGCAGTTGTAAAACCTGAGAATCAGGCTTTGTACCAGCACAACATGATTTCACAATGTGCAGATCCCTTTTCAAAAGTCAGAAAAATGTTTCCGACTCAGGAAATATATTTTTCAACTCTTTCTGAATTGCAACCAAGACAGGTTTTGAAAGAGTGCTCTCCCTCGTCTTTGCAAGTTGCTAAGGTTTGTATCAATGGCTTATGGTTTCAATTACCATTGAAAAGTTACTTTAAAAGTTGAGGTGCTAACTGATTTGCAAAAGGGACACTGTCCCCAGAGAACAGCTTCCCATTTAGGATTCATGTTGGATGGCCTCAGGGGGTGAGCATGCATTGAGCCAAGGATCCACTGCCTACTCCCAGGAAGTGTTCTCAATCGGTAAACATTTTTTTAAGCAGGTTCGGTCTGTTTAATGGACCGGGGCCTTCGAGCTCCCTTTCTTGCATCCGCCATACAAGAACAATGACATTTTCCTGTGACAGTGGATGTGCCTTGGAATAGATTAATTCCCAACTTAAATGACTGGCTTCCAGTTGGTGCTGCTACAAGTTCCCTCTTCAAGATGTTGTTTAAATAATTTTCCTGTGAAGTCAATTCCTGCTCTACACATAAATAATGGAGCTCAGATTTCCATTAACCTATTTTTCGGCATTTTCATTACCCATCTTAGAACTTGGGTATACTTATGCCATTTTTTTCTGCTGTTGCTTTTCCATTATGAATTGTTTAGCCAGGGAGATAATTCTAGACTCTACTCCACCCCGCTCTGTCTCAAAGCCGTTTTAGTATGTTGCTTCCCAACTCTGGTGAAGCTCTTTAACTTCAATCAAAAGCTATTCATATTGCCAAGTAGTTTTTCTGCCCTTTGTGACTTTTTTCTCCTATCTGGGAACCTCTTAAGGTCACTTACAACACCTTTCACATGATTTTTAAGTGTGGGTGGCAAGGTGGAGTCACTCTTTCTTTGAACAAATGTGAAGAAAATAAGAGAGCTTCCCTGAGTCCAGACCTTGACAGGCTGGTATGTGGCAGGGGTTGGTTTTACCTATGGTAATAAAAATATTACTAGACATTTGAGATGAGCAGATTCAGTGTTGCTCGGTGTTGTGGGGTGCTCTATAAAGGAGCTGCTCTCCACCAAAACGTGGGAACTATCCAGAGTTCTCTGATATATATATATATATATATATATATATATATATACACACATAGTGAAGACCTAGTTTCCATAGGAAAAGCATTTTTTGATTTGCCAATAACTTTGGCGCTGTTTGACGAATCTTCGCGAACTTTTCAAAACTAATGGGCCACTCAGTTCAGCCGCTGTTTTGAAAATTTCAGAGTGAACCGTCAAGCGGGGGCCACGAAAAAGGGGGCTCCCAAAACAATTTTTCTCCATGTTAATTTCCATAGGAAACTTTAGACACGGCAACAGCCCGAACTGCAGAACGGAATTACACCAAATTTGGCAAAAAGGTAGCTCTTGGTTCAGAAAGCACTCTTTTTGTTAAATGGTTTCAACCCGTTGAGTAGTTCCTGAGAATTTTTAAAATTTCTCAGATATAGAACTGTGGCCCCGGTGGATCCATGAACCCTCCCGATCTCATGCCTGAGATCTGATTGGCTGCCAACACTTCAAACCAGGAAGTGTTGGCAGCCATCTTGTAACTTGTTTGAACCGAGGCTCAAGAAAAAAACAAGAAAAGGGGGCAAGGTAGAAACATTCTGACCCCCCCCTAGGCTTGTTCAGGGGGTCCCATAAAAAGCCTTTTTTTAAATTTTCGGTAGGATTCGCGGTTTGTTTACTTTAGGCCCTGGGTGGGCCAGGTTCCCGGAGGTAATCAAAAATAGTCATGGGGAGGCCCGGCTGGGCCCCTGCAGCCCCGAGGACCACAACCTCACCGGGCCTTATAGTTTGTAGTGCGGGGGGCCACGCGCCCCCCCCTGCCTGGGGACCACCACCTCCCCAGGTTTATTTTAAAAATGGGAAGGGGGGACGCACGGCCCACCTCCTGGAGCCGAAAATGGCCTCCCTGGGGCTCGCCACCACCAAGGGCCGGCACCATCAATGTCCCGGGGAGCCCACCCCAGGACATTGCAGTTTGCTATGGGATGGCAAAGCAAACAAGTCCTCCGGTTTGAGTAAGCGAGAGCATTATGCTCTTGCTTGCTCAAAGTGGAGAATGTTGCTTTTTACCCCCAGGGAGCTGCATGTCAGCACTTCCCAGGAGGTAAAAAGCAATGCCAGCTCACGCAGGAGCCCTTCAGGCTCCCCCCGCGGTCCTAAAGGAGATGGCAGTGCCCCAGGAGATGGGGTCCCCAGGGCTGTAAATGGCCCAGGAGGGGTGCAGTTAGGCCCCATCCCTCTTATGAATGTTTTTTTTTTTTTTAATTATAAATGGCAGGGCCCCGTGGGTTGGGGGACGGCTTCCCGAGGCACAGAATTTTAGGTAAAGGGGACCACGTAAGCCCCTTTCCTAAACAACAGGATGAATAAAAAAAAATGTTGTCAAATCGCTGAGGCCCCGCCCCCTTTCTCCAATACTCTGCATACATGCCTCATGGCGTGCTCTTCGTTGGCGGATGAAGTCCCCTTCGCTGCCGAGGCTCCTTCGGGGTAAACTACGCCATCTATTGCCTCCAGTAAGGCCCACAACGTGGGATGGCTAATCAGTGGTCTGAGGCCACGGCCCTTTTTCTACCACTCTGCAAACGCGCCTCTCGGCACACTGCTGGTGGGACGATGAGGTCCACTTGCATCCTGAGGGCCTCAGGACTGAAGTGGACTTCATCCCCCAAGCAGCAGTGTGCCAGGAGGTGCGTTTGCAGAGTGGTGGAGAAAGGGTGTGTGGCCTTGGACTACTTCTCAGCAATCCACCTGTGTGGGGCTTGCTAGAAGTAACTCGTGGACTAGTTGGCCCCTAAAGACCATCAGCAGCAAAGAGGACTTCATCCCCCAACCAAGAGTGTGCCAAGAGGCGTGTTTGCAGAGTGGTGGAGAAAGGAGGCATGCCCGCTATCAAAACTCAGCAATCCTGCTGTGTGAGACTTCTTGGAGGTAATAGGAGGGGTAGTTAGCCCCCAAGGACGTCAAACCACCCCTCCTGTTACCTCCAAGAAGTCCCACACAGCAGGATTGCTGAGTTCTGATAGCGGGCCACGCCCCCTTTCTCCACCACTCTGCAAATGTGCCTCCCAGTGCACTACTTATTTGGGGATAAAGTCCCCTTGGCTCTAGAGGGACCTTGGGGACCAAGAACCCTTCCTGGTACCTCCTTTAAGTCCTACGCAGCTGAATTCCTGGGAGCTGGTCTGAGGTCCAACCCACTTTCTCCACCACTCTGCAAACGTTACTGCTAGTTAAAAAACCTTAGAAATTCACTAAAAAAACAAAGGTTACAGGGACGTTATAGTTAGCAAATTGAATTTAAAAAACCTTAGAAATTTACAATAAAAAACCCAAAGGTTTCAGGGACGTTATAGTTAGGTTGACATTTCACTCGTACAAAACCAGAGAAATTCAGCCATTATAGTTAGCTGATGTGAACTATAACTTGCACCCCCACAATGCACTGCATATGACCTCACATATTACATCAGTCATGATATGGTCAGTGACATCACTGATGACACCTCTAAATGACATCAGTGATGACATCATCCACATCATCTCTGACACACCCACTCACACCCCATAGAATCTTTTAAACACCCACTGCTACTGCCACTCCCACATAACCATTCACAAACACATTGACAGAGCCATACCAGTACTTACACAGCCACTCACTAATTCATAGATCTAAAAACACACATCCACTTGCTCACCCATACTGCCACTCATACACTGGCTCGGTCATCAATATAGACATTGACATATCCACTCATATGCCAATACAGGCACTCACACGCTGAGTGAGTCACCCATAGAACTACTCACACACCTATACACTCACCCAAACTGTCAATCATACAGGTACGTACTAACTCAAATAGCTAAATAAACATCCACTTACTTGCCCATACAAATAGTAACGCATACGTATTCACCTATACAGTCACTGACAGAACCATGTACTCATCCATATAGCCACTCTCACATTCACTCACTCATACAGTCACTCATATACCCAGTCACTCACCTATACTGCCTTTCACATAACTAGTTACTCACCCATACTGACACAAGCACCCACTCACTGACACAGCCATACAGACACACACTCACCCGTACAGCTTCTCACACACACACTCACTACCCCATACAAGCACTGGCACACCCACTCACTCATCCATACAGGCAGTCACACACCTCCTCACCCACACACACACCCAGACAACCAGAGATAGTCAACCAATCAAACACCCATATAGCCATTCAAGTACCCACTAACACACTCATACACCCACTTAGACATCAACTGACAGACAGAAACATTCACAAAACCAGTCACTCATCCATACATTCACTGACACACCTAATCACTCACTTAAACAGTCAGTCACGCACCCACTCAGTCATCCAGTCACTCATACACCCACCGATTAACAAATAGACCTAGGTTTATATATTTAACACTCAAACTTTTTTTTAAACTCAGTCACTGGATGAAGTCATTACTGATGTCATCAGTGATGTCATTTGAGATATCATCAGTGATGTCACTGACCATGTCATGAGTGATGTAATATGTGAAGTCATAAGCAGTGCATTGCAGGGGCACAAGTTATAGTAACCTCAGCTAACTAGAACGGCTGAATTTCTCTGGTTTTGTACAAGTGAAATGTCAGACTAACTATAACGTCCCTGAAACCTTTGTTTTTTTTGTGCAAAAAGAAAAAATATATATGTATGTATATATATATATATATATATATATATATATATATATATATATATATATATATATATATATATATATATATTACCTACTGGCGGTCGCCAGTAGGTAGTTATAGTTAGGACCACGTTTCCATAGGAAATCCGCAACATTCTATTTTGAATAACTTTGGCGCCAGTCGACGAATCCTCGAAATAGGTGGGGCGCTACGCTCCGTTCCTACCCTGAAAGTCTCGGGGGGATTCGTCAAGCGGGGGCTGAGATAAAAGGGGGGTCCCAAAACGCGTTTTTCCCATGCATTTTTCCATAGGACCTTTAGACAGGGCTACAGCCCGAACGGCTGAGCAGAATTACTACAAATTTGGCAGAGAGGTAGTCCTCAGGTCAAGGAAGTGCCTTTTGTAGGTTTGGTGTAAATCTGTTCAGTAGATTCTGAGAAAATAGCCTTTAAATCAATATATATATCTGAGCCAGCTTACGGTGCGCTTACGGTACGCTTACCGTACGCGTACGGTGGCGTGCGCGAGCGCGATTCTGATTGGCTCTTAGATCTTAGTAAACATTCGAATCGGCCGAAACCAGGAAGCGGCGGCCGCCATTTTCTCTCTCGCACTGATAGTCATGTTTAAAAAACAAAGCACAAAAACATGTAAAGGGGCTGTTTAGACAGCTCCCACACACATAGCCATGTTGAGGGAGTCCCCAAAGGTCCCCCAAGGTCAAAAACGGAATTTTTATTTTTTCGCTAATTTCGCCGATTACGCTTACCGTACGCGTACGGTAAAAAAATTATAAAAAAAAAAAAAATGATCCACATTCTCCCCACCCCGTGTGTAATTGGTGCCCGAAGGGCAAGAATTGTGCATGGCTTATTAGAGAGGACATAAACTGAAATATTAAAAAAAAAAATAATAAAAAAAAAAAATATCCACACTCTCTCCACCCCGTGTGCAAATGGTGCCCGAAGGACACCATTTGTGCATGGCTTATAACATTTACGAAAAATTAAAATATTACCTTTCGAAACGAAGTGCATCAAATGTCCGCCATGTGCGCACGGTGCGCGAAGCGCATTGTGCATACATGGCCCATCTAGCGTAACGTGGGCACGCGGTGCGCGTAGCGCACCGCGTGCCCACTGTGCGTGCACGGCACTAACTGCGTAAAGTGGGCGCGCGGTGCTCACTGTGCGCGCACGGTGCGCGAAGCGCACCGTGCGCGCACGGAACGAACTGCGTTAAGTGGGCGCGCACGCCACGAATGGCTTAAAGTAACTTAGCATTTAAAAAACCGTACAAATTCACTGAAAAAACCATAGGTTTCACACATGTTATAGTTAGGAATTAGCATTTAAAAAACCTTGCAAATTCACTGAAAAAACCATAGGTTTCACACATGTTATAGTTAGCGGAAATTTTACTGATAAAAAACCAATGAAATTCCCCCGTTATAGTTAGTGCAGGCAACTATAACTCACGCGACCGCAATCTTCTGCTGATGACATATGTGTCTTTATGAAAAAAAAATATTTGTAATATATGTATAGCTAAAAATGTATGGAAGAAGACATGGGCAAATAAGTGTCTAAATACAGTATTAGCATCAGCAGAGGATTGCGGTCGCGTGAGTTATAGTTGCCTGCACTAACTATAACGGGGGAATTTCATTGGTTTTTTATCAGTAAAATTTCCGCTAACTATAACATGTGTGAAACCTATGGTTTTTTCAGTGAATATATATATATATACATATATATACATATACATATATATACATATACATATATATATATATATACACACACACACACACACACACACACACACACACACATATACACACTTGCTGTTATGGTTAAGCACATATAAATGACATAAATCATTGTCTACATTTAGCCCCACATCTATTTCTGGTCATCCCGGGTTCTGCTTTTCAAAATCTGGTCAACCTAGGCCTTAGAGAACATGAGTGAGTATGTTTGAGCCTGTGTGACAGTGCAAGTTTGTGTGTGGGTGCAGTAATGAGTGTGTAACAGTATACAGTGTCGGATGTGCAGAGCTGTAGAGAATTAAAAATCAAAACGGTTTCCCTGATCATTACATTGTGGAGCCAAACTCCAGTAATTGGCAGTAGAGGACGTAAGAATCTAATGGTAGTTTTATTTGACTGTATTGTAATCTAGTATTGCATTCTTATGCTATTGCATTCATATAGAGCCTACTACCCCTGTAGACGTGTTGAAGAGCTTACGCCAAAAAAGAGCAAAGGAATCTAGGAGTGCAATTAAGTAAATGTGTTGCTCAAAATACTTTTGGCATCCCATCTGTGACTATTACTGGTGCCTAACGTGTTGATAAGGTGGTGAGGTATCTGTCAGAAGCCTAAAATAGTTAAAAAACTGAGTGAAAGGTTTAAACATCTTATATACAGTTATCTTACTTGCGAGAAATTATAGTGGGTGGTAGCTGTTTATGATCTCCAGCCAAAACACATTTTTTGGCCTTCAGCAGAGGGATCCAGCAGCTTGCTTCCAATGCCTGTGCACACTCATCGACCACAACTAAATCAAAGTGATTTTCCGGAAGTAACTTTAGTGGGCCATCATTGGAAGCACCTAAAATTGGAATTACATAGGAATATCATAAATAATATTTCCTTTGAACCATGGCATTGTTTAACAGTAAGCTAATCATACAACATCTCTCTTAGTTTAGTTCAAACAAACTTTATTGTTTTCAATAAAAACTTAAAGCAATAGCTATAAGGATATGATACAAATATAGAATAATGCACTGCAATAGCATATAATAAATAGATTTTAAAATATTGAGCATGCAAATACATATAATATGTAGGTTACAAATGACAAGCAAGCACATATATTGGCTACAAATGGCAAGCAAGCAAGTACAATCCGACTGCAAGACATATTCAAACACACCCTTAGCCCACTACAGCTTCAAACTAGCAAACTACAACTATCTCCCCCACCCACATTTACCCCTTGCCAAGCTGTCATTAATAGAGTGCTACATACTCCAGCAAAATCAGGGGGCTATTCGGCGTATCTGTGTCAACGTGTGAGGCCAACAACCAATTCACAAGGTGTTCCCATGCTCTAGCCCTTTCAATCAAGAATTGGCCAGCAGGAATTCCAAATTCTTCAGCAAGGTCCTCAAACATGAGTATTATTTTATACCGGCACAAATCCCCTACATGATTAACCCCATAGTCAGCCCACCCCTCTATCCCCACCAATGCTCCTACATGAGCCTACTTTAGTGGCAGATCAGGCGAACAGGACACTTGGACACCGGCTTCTCTGTGGGCAACGTCACCAGCACTGCTGCATCACTAGGAGATCTTGAGAGGTTGCAGGCTGCTGGGGAGGATGCTCTGCTGGGGAGCTCAGAGGGCCTGCAATAATTCCCGCAAGTCAGATGGCGAGCCAATAACACCCTTCACTGGATTCATTCTACAGTAAACCCACTGGTTTAACCACTGCAGCTGAGCCTCCATTTAAGACTCAAGGTCAGGAGCAGCCAGCACAGCCTCTATCAGAGGGTTGTGCAATTTTGCTAGCGCCACCCTACTTCTATATGTCTCCCAGATAAGTTCCAAAAGTAAGGATTCCAAGCCCCGGAATATCTGGCGAGGCACCACCAGTGGCAGCATGGTGAAGAAATAAAGCAGTATCTGGAGCACCATCTTTTATCCACCGCAATTCTGCCAGCCACAGATATTGACAATGACACCTAAACGTTTATACTAGTTAGTAGTGCTTCAATGGCTGCCCAAACATTACAATCTAGTAAATTTTGCTGGCTATGGTAATTTTTAACCCCTAAATATTTGATGCATGTAGGGCTCCAGATGTGCCCGTGCAGATTCTGAGGAGGGGCGACATCTCCACTGAGTGGAAACAAATGGGATTTCTGTCACTTAATGTGCAGGCAAGAGACTGCACCTCAGCGCTCCAATAAATCTATTGAACCCGGTGAGTCCTCTTTTGACATCCCGGAGAAAGAGTAGCATATCGTCAACATATAATACTGCATAATGGGACTGCCCTCGGACCTCCAACCCACGATGAACCAACCCCTCCCCCCGGTGTAAGCAGAGCTGGCTAGAGGCTCTACTGCGATGACAAATAATAAGGGGGAAATTGGACACCCTTGTCTAGTCCCACACCCCACATCATAAGGTTCAGATATAGTTTTGGCAGAGCAAACCCACACTATGGGACCCGTGTAGAGAAGCTTGATCCAGAGGCTAAACATAGGACTCAGCCTCATTCAAGCCATTACTTGAAACAGAAAGTCCTAACTTAGACTGTCAAAGGCCTTCTCAATGTCTATCGCCATAAAAGCTGCCTTCTGCTTATCCAAGAAATATACATTCAGGAGTGAGATGAGTCTCTGGATATTAAACACCGTATTATGACCTAGAATAAAACCCGCTTGATCTACATGAATCAGAGCGGGCATATGGGGCAGGAGCGAGGACACTAGAATTTGACAAAGAATGTTATAGTCCACATTAAGCATGGATAATAGCCCGTAGGCTCTGACATCTGCAGGAGGGCGCTCAGGCTTCAGGAGAGGGATGACCAGGGCTCCGTAATTAGACACGGGTAGATTACCTGACTTCCGAGCTGCACAGTAAAGTTCTTTTAGTTTTGGAGCCAAGCTATCCTAATACACAGCAAAGAACTCCACAGGTAGGGAGTCTGCTCCAGGAACCTTACCACATAACATGTTTTTTATGGTAGCTCGAACTTCATGTATTGTAATATCTCAAATTGTCAGCATCCTCCCCGAAAAACCACACAGGCGGCCCAGGGAAAGAAAATCCTTAATGGTCCAAGGTGGTGTCTTGGCCCTGGGGTATAAAGGGATGTAGAATACTTTCAGGATCTAGCGTTGATGGTGGTTTAGCTATTTAGAGGGTCACCTGATATGAATCTAGCTCCAAGATCAAGGAGTCCCTGGTATTCGGATCATTAAACCATGCCAAAATGGAAGTTGTTTTTCACGCTCTGCATGAGCACGGGTCAGATATTCTGTGTAATCAAAGAAACAAAGTCAAATCAACTTGGGCTGCCAGTAATTCCTTTGCCTCAAGCAATGAATACTGAAGAGCAGGAATACCCAGTCTACGTTGTTCAAGGTCCCGAAGTACCTTTTCCTGAGTCTCTACCTCACTTACCAGTGTTCTACGCACATCAACCACTTCTGCAATAAAGTGACCTCTGATCATTGTCTTAAAAGGATCCCACTCAATCAAAGGGGATGCCGCTGTCCCTGCATTGTCAGCAAACTAAGCACTTATGGTCTCTCCGATATTTTTTAAAACCATTATCATCCAGTGCCTCCACCTGCAAACACCAGACCAGAATGCGAGGACGCTAGCGCTCCCAATTCAGAGAGACTAACACTGGGTTGTGATCTGAAACATTTTGGCACAAATATTCCTTACTGTGAACCACACCATGGACAGTCAGGGTGTATAAAAAGGTATCAAGCCGAACATGAAGTTCATGCAAGCCTGAATAAAAATGAGTCTCGTGCCACAGGGAGAAGTCACCTCCAATGGTCTACCAGTTCCCTGTCCGGTGCCATGCAGAGAAAATGTGAGCCCTGGACAGATCCCTAAGAACACCCCCCATTCTGTATTCAGAGCATAAATTCCAACAATAGCAAGGTTGCATCATGCCAACCTCCCAGAGATGGCCACGTACCTACATTCCGGATCTACAAGTTCAATACATTTCTGGTCGGGCATTTCTGGTCTTACCCATAGCAAAACACGTCTGGCGAAGGTAAAAAAAGTCATAGCATCCACCTGGCCCACCACCTCTTGTGGAGAGCCAATCCTCCAGATCTATTACGATGGGTTTCATGCAGCAGGGCAATGTGAGTACCTCTCCTCTTAAGATAGGAGTACACCTTGTACCTTTTAGACATATTATTAAGAGCCTGAATTTTCCAGGAGATAAAGTTGTACCTTACGGGGGTTGCCATGTGAGTAACCAAGAGGGTGGTATATTCCTGAGTTAGTCCCATGTAGCGAGGCAGCTCTTTCCTTACATGTGTCCTGGGAAATAACATTTCAGCAGTGACCTTTTGCACATATTTGCATGCACAACAACATTGATTAGTTTCTCTGAAACTAATTGGTTTTCACATGTAGCTTCGCACAACATTATCACAATGCCTTGAACATCATGTCCTAGGCCTCTCTATGCACTAGGTACAAAAGTCGTCCTATCTTCATCCACAAGTCAACAGCGCTATCCACATATCCGTAACTTCAATCTAGCACGCACATCGCGAAGGCTGCTTTTATTATAAATAATAGGCATCCCGAAAGATTGGTAGAGGAGGCCCTTCTGCTGACACCGAAGGTACCTTCATGCTGAAAAATCGCCACGCACCGGTCTGACATTAAGTGAGGGGTGTCCAACTCGAGACCAAGACGGGGTCCTTCACTCTCTCCCATCAGTTAATAGGGTTGGATCATCTATAGGGGGGATTCTTGGCTCTACACCCATACACACTCCAGGTACACTTAGTGTAGGGTCCGCATCATAGGAGTACGTTAGATTACCATCCTCCATGTATGCCTGCATATATTCATTGCATCAGCACCATGGTAGAAATGTATCTACTATTTACTCTCTTGGTGCTTGTTATCTCCTTTATTTGCTTCTGTCTCCTAATCATTGCAGCACACGTATTTTATGCAAGAATAACATTGGTTCAATAAATATTATTGAAAGCATCCCACTGGGTATTCTCTGTATATTTCTCTAAGAACAAGTAAGCAAGAGTGACTGAGGGGAAGTACTGTTTTCACGATTCCTAAGGTATCAAGGCTGTCATGTTCAGTGGTTGCCAGACACTGTTCGCTCCCTGCTAGTTTAGGAGGGCTTACAGTGGCACTGTGAGCTAGCGGTCTATAGACCAACATATCCTGCAGGGGTGTCCGGAATCAGTCTATGCACCAAGCCCTTAGTTTATGTTGTCCAAACAATGCACAGATCCTACGGATTAGTAGGAACTACACGACAAGGGGTGACCACTGTAGTCCACATGACAGTCACCCTCCTTTTGCCAATGCTATCCAGGAGCAGCAGACAGCTGCACCACTAACTAAAACCCAAAAACCAGTACAACTAGCCCAACTCCCCATCCCCAGGACCAGAAGCAAATGACACCCCATCCAAACCATTCGGATACCATCCAAATAACGTGCATACATAACAAGCACAACAACAACACAGGGGTTGACGGAAGGTGACAATTGAGGCACTTTCCAGCCCAGCAGCACACTATCTGCAGGATACAAATAGGATACCCACCTTACATTTGAGCCCTACACAACAAATAACCACACATTACAGCAATCTCGTCAACATTCCACTAGTATTAAGATTATCTCATCTGATGTGCCTGGAGTAATCTTTGGCAATGATTCTGCTGAATCCCAAGATGTTCATTTAGAGAGTCTGAGACACGCAGATCACTTTCACATTTGACAGACGGTGGAGCAGATCCCCCACCACTCAATGCAGCTACCGACTCCACCATCTGCCGGTATTCGTAATGCACTTATGACTGACGGAGCAGCAACCTGGGTACCCCTGGTGCTGTTTTTAGGTGCTCGCCGGGTTCGTTGACTTTTCTTCAACATGAGCTCTACCTTTTGTTGAGTAAGGCGGTCAATTCATTCTCAAAGGGACTGCAGTGACGTGAAAAATTGCACCGCCCCGCCAATGTTCACCCTCAATCTGTCAGGGAACAACATAGCATATGAAAATACCAAGTAGACGAAGACTAAAAGCTTTTTGCTTTTGGACATCTCGGGTAAAGTCTGGGAAAACAGAAGTCTATGATTTTCAACAAGGTCACCACGATGCCTGGCCTGCGTCAGGATATGATCACGGTCCCTATCTTGCAAGAGCTTCGCCACTATCAGAAGGGGAGCCGCTCCAGGCAGAGAGGTCTGCGAAGGAACACGATGAGCTTACTCCAAGGCATAATATGGAGAGAAGCTCTCCGAAGCCACCTTTTCTTTAATCCATGCCTCTAAAAAATTGATCATATTTGCAGCAGTGCCCTCAATACACTCCGGAAGCCCAATGATTCTGATATTATCCAACGAGCTCTATTTTTCTGCATCCTCTGCTCTGTATTATAAAGTTTTTTACTTTTTTACCTTAATAGATAGCCTGGATTGCACGGAGGCAATTTCAGGCGTGAGCTCATATAGCGCACATTCAGTGGTGAAGAATAACTCAGTCAGCCATCTCTGAGCATCTCGCAACAGACCCACGTCTGTCATTATGGAATCAATCTTTAGCTCGAGCGCCTCTATAGAGGCAGCAATAGCCTGTAGAACGGTGTCCAGGGTAGGGGCAGTGCACTTCCCACTCAGGGTCCCCTCCTGTGGTGATATTTTGTCCATAACATAAGAGCCCAACAGGGCTAGGCTTGAACGTCTCCTTTTTCTGCTGACTTTACCCCTGGCAATGATCTCCCAGTCGAGACAGATAAGGTACACAGGTCGCAAGATGACAGATAACGTACTGACTGGAGCGGCTACCCAACCTCAAGGCACAGCACTGTCAGCGGCTCCAACACAACTGTATCAGTTCTGTTAGACACTGGGGTGCATTAGATCGACCCGGGGAACACCTGCTGAATGAGCCCCAGCCCATCTCGTATGTATTTGTTCGGTCTTAAATCAAACCACAATCACAGTAGCACTTTGTGGGTACAGCTGTGTTGCATTATCTTCCGCCCTAAGAGCACAATCAATATTTGAATAAAATCTGCGTTCTCTGCAGGGCATCTACGACAGTCACCCATTTTTGTTGAATAGTTGTTGCCAAGGAGTGAAGGAAAGCTGTGTGAGAATTTATACTGGATATATCTAGAGTGCTGTGTTTATGTAAACTAGATTTCTTTTCCATTCCATTTGCAGTATTGGTTCAGCCGGATCCCTCTTCCTTAGCTCTGAGTTTCAGCGTCAACAAAAAGCATTCTTTATAGAGGGCTCTGTAGAGCATCGAAATGCCCATGATACCCTTTAACAATGAATACACCTCGGAAAGTGTATTTTTTTATGGTTGTCTACTACAGAACACCTTCCAGGAACGTCTTGCAGCCCCTGCCACCAAGATGTACAAAATGAACTGACCAGAGGGAACTCTAAACCTGCCCCTCGTTTCATCACGTTAAGAACCTGTTCTTATTACAGAGGATACCCATCCTAAAACAGCTAGCTTTGATTAATTCTAAACTTGCCTGCTCCCTCAAAGTCATAAAACTTCAGCTTCTGTGATGAAGCACATAGGTTTCCTAATGTACCCAATCACCCTGTCCTACACCTCATACATAAAATCAAATATGGGATCACCTAACCAGTCCTCCGGGGTGGTAAGAACAACTAACTGAGAGTGGTGGTTCCTCTGAGGCAACTAGCCAATAGAGAGGGGTCTCGGTTAGGCATTGTATCTAGCCACCAAGAGAAATATAGTAGTGAAGAAGGCAGAAAATAATACTCAAAACCTAACAGCGTCAGACTCCCTACTCGTTCAAGAGTTCAAGCGTAATCATATCTTACAAAATGATGAACACCAAGCTCTGCACACATCCCACAGCTCCCTAGAACACACACAGCCATCAGGGGAGCACCACCATCTTCACCAATTTAAGGCACTGTGCATATTTTACTCAAGGAGACTATCAAATTTTGTAGCTAAGGCATATGGCTTGCTCAATACAACGTGCATATGTCAGCACTGGTATTTTAAGCAACGTTAAGTGCATAACTACTGAGGACATGTTGAATGTTATAGTGTTAGGTGGACTCTGTAGCACACTTGCACATTTCTAAAAATAAAAGATTTTCACAACTAAAATCCCCCCCTAGCTCCCAATCCCCTGAAAGGACCTCAATCATTCAAAAGAAACCATGTCTGTTGGACCTGGCCCTCTTTGCAGGGTCACCGCCAATGTTTTTCCAATAGCCCTCTTATTGTTTTTTGCTAAATTTGTTTATGTTGGCCTTCGGACTGTGCACTTTACCACTGCTAACAAGTGCGAAAGTGCTTGTGCTCACTATCCTAAACATGGTAAAATTGGTTTACACCTAACTGGCACATTTATTTTACTAATAAGTCCCTTGCAGAGTGGTATACCATATACCCAAGACTTCGAAATTAAATGCTACTAGTGGGCCTGCAGTACTTATTGTGCCACCCATTTAAGTAGCCCTTTAAAACATGTCCCAGGCCTGCCACTGCAGCTTGAATGCAGTTTCAAACTGCCAGTTCATCTTGGCAATATAACTTGCTTGCCAAGCCTTAAACCCCACTTTGAATACAAGTCACCCCGTTGTTAAGCATTAGGTAGCCTATAGGGCAGGATGCTTCGTAAATTAAAGGGTGGACATGCACTTTCAAATTTTATATGTCCTGGTAGCAAAAATCCCTAAATTCATTTTTCAGTACTGTGAGGCCTTCATGTCCAATATGATAACATTGAGTAGGCTTATTGCATTTAATAAGTGACAACTTTTGATTGGGGACAAATAAGCATTTCATGTTTGGCATCTATGGAATTGTATCTGCAAATCCTCTTTAATGCCTCCCAGACAGTCACACAATAGAGGGATTCGATGTGACTGAATGCACCATATGCTGGCAGGATAGGGAGGGATGGAGCTGGGCAAAGCCCCACTTTCTGCCTTCACACAAAAGGCTTGTCACCAGTGCATTGTTTCTGCAGCCAGTTTGGCGCCAGGCAAGGGGAATCAGAAAAATTCAAAGCACTTCAAAGGGAAACCTCTAGAAACTTCTTTCACACACAGAAGGCATTAGGTATAAAAATAGGGTCCCCAGACCCACTCTCCAGTTCACTTTCTGGACCTGTGGAAAGACTCTCAAAGGACTGCCTGCTGTTGAGGCCCTCTGTGTAAACCATAAGACTGCTTTGCTTCACCTGGAAGGACTGCTATGCTGCCTGAAGCCTGCCTTGAATCCTCAGAGGCATGCACTGCTGCTTGAGCCCAGTTTCTTAACCTGAACCTAGGACTACCAGAGGTATTCCAAGGACTAGTTTGCTGGCCTCCTGTTCAGAGAACCGAAGTCATAACAGGCTCCTACCCTCTTGAATCTGCACCTGGAACCAGCCTGAGTGAGTACTAACCCCTCAAATGGTGCCCCTCCAGTCCTGAACCCTTGGTGGTGGTGTCAGAGGGTCTAAAAACAGCTCTGAGCACCGGGGAAAGACTGTGATCAGCTTGCTTGTAAATCTGGCCAAGGTGCATCACCGGTCGGCCTGACTGTACGGTAGCTCCGTTACGTTCTTCTCCACAGCAGCAAATCCTGCTGATCGGTCCTTCCCCAAAAGTGTGTCAGCTTTGGCGATGTCTGCTGCATGCTGCTATAGAAGTCCTTTCTGCAAATATCTTCATTTCATGTCAATCAATGTGACAGTCATGCAGGTAGGCTCAGCATAACCGGGTTGGGCTTGAGTATGGGACACTCTCTGTCCTTGGCACTAGTACAATCAAGCGCACTTTGAAATTATAGTAGGTTACAAAAGTGAAGCTCAATGTCTAACAAGACCACACATCGGCCGTACATCTGGAACACCAGTTCTGTTCTCCCTCCTACACTTTTAATATAACTTTGAAAGAGAAGCAGATATTGAATGCTAGAGTTGCAATATCTGATTGTAATAAAACAGAGTCTAGGAAAGACAACCACATCAGTTTATATGGTTTTATCACTCTAAGATAAATGCTATTAAAAGGAGCGCTCTTATCTCCCTCCTGCTACTCAGTCAGTCCTTGATCCCAGCAGCAGCTTCTCATTTCCACAAAGTCCGGCTTTGGAAAATTCAAAAACTGCTCTACAGGAGTGGTGCTGAACCAGAAAGTGGACATTGTGACTGAGACGCAAAGAGGCTTGAAGGATGGGAGCAGATGGGACTCCTGTGTAGTTCAAGGCCTCCCAAAAGTAACAATAGCAAAAAACAAATTGTTCAAACAAAGGACCACAACATAAAATGGCGTGTCAGCCGGCCAGCTCTGCCACTGAAGGGAGCTATTTTTAGGGTGATGTGTACATTGTGCACAATCAAAACATAGCCACTCAAAGTCAAGACAGACAATCGGTGAATTAGGAGGACAAGGAACAGATGCTGGGAGGCAGCAAAATGTGAATGGCAGTTTAACTGACTAATGGATGAGATAACTGATCAAAAACCCCTCTAAGAAGGTATATTGTGTACGATTGTTATAGAAAAAAGTGAAGTCTGGTAGGACAGCTAAATCGGTCTCAAAGGCCAGACATGAAAAAGCCTTTACGACTGAGCCATTTGTTGCAAGGGTAATAGGGAAAGATGCAGAACATATCAATGGAATGCATATTTTCACAGAACCTGATATGAAGAACTCTATGAGCCTGTCTACACTTTGCTGCTGAAGTTACATTTAAAAAAACTGAACATCTTGACAAGACTGACCATCATTGTGAAAACAATGGAAACCCCTTAAGCGTAGGGTGGACTAATTAGGCCAAAGATTCACAATGAATGCCTAGGCTTGTCTCCAATATGGTGGGGGTCTGTCACAACTATGTCAGCATTAGCAGCAATTAAGCTAAGAATGTCAACAATATGCCAAGACTGACAACCAGTATGCAAGCGTTGGATGCCATACTGCCAAGGATGTCATTAATAAGTGAATTGCCACAATTATAGCAGGTGTAGTCACCAGTTTCCTAGGGTAGCCATGGTTTAGCATGGTTACTCACAATATATCAAGAATGGCCACTAACATCCATTAGGAAAACCAAAATAGTTCAAGAAGGGTTACTATAAACCTTACCGTAAATTTATTGTATTGGCATTCCTGATTGGAAACGGAGAAGCGCCGTGAGGGGATGCGGTCCCAAGATGCACTCCATGGTTTAGAGACCTTATCACTTGCTGTGATAATGCTGGTACACGATCTACAGGCCACCTCGTCCCGGCTCAGAGACATGTGGGACCCACTTCATACAAACCTTGCCTACTCTAATCACTATCCATGACACTCCATTCCCATAGTTGTTTATACTGTGGTACACCCTCGCTTTTCTGATTGATATGTCTTTATGCTATATTGGTGAGTTGAGTTCATCTTACTGTATATTATGGTACTGTTTTGGGGAGTCACCTGCATCATCATGGTCTGTCATAAAGAGAAGCTGTGGTTTTATGGTAGACATGTTATAACGTCTATATTTGATCAAAATTGAAAATAAATGTTAAAAAAAGATAACTAGAATGCCATGGTGGCAAGGAAGTGAGTATGCACACACAGAGACAGACATGCACACACACAACCCATCCTTGCTCTCACCAACTGATGAAGCAAGCGCGGCATATTCCTGTCAAGCGTAAGGTTTTTCCTCTGTGCTCCCCCCATGGGCAGATACAATGACCTGTTTGCCCGCTTACACCTTGAGTCCTGTAGTCCAGCACTCAAGTCACTACTCTCTACCTCCAGCATTACTGTTTACTGGTCCTGTGATCATACATACAGTATGACAGCAGCAGGCCGGCAGCAGGACTATTCATAATGCATATCTGGTTTTGCACGGAGATTGGTCACGATGCAGGTACCAAGCTCTTACACTGTGAATTTGAGCATGGAGTCCTGATGCTGGTTCAGATGTCTGCCACTAAGATGTGTGCGACAATCTTACAATTTTCATAACTGTCTACTTCATATGTCGCCTCAATGCTGGTTTCACTTTTAAAGCATGCCTCTATGCTCTAGTTTCTTTTGTAGTTTTATATAGCGCAAACTAGACCGAAGGTATCGGAGCGCTTTTCAAAAGCACCAGTTACGTTACAGACAGAAACATTCATCTTTTGTTTGACACGGGCAGATTAATTGATTTGTCCAGAATCACAGGATGTTGAGTGTCCCTGCCGAGAGACGAACTGAGACGAACATGGTTCCCCAGCAGGCTGGACTGGCCGTAGCGGGCACCAGGCCTTTTCCCGGTGGGCCGGAAGGGTGGGGGACCCTGTAACAAAAGCGCAGCTGCAGTGTTTTCCACCAGAAATCCCTCCCCTGGGCAGTCCGTGTTTCTGACCAGCACCCCGCTACCCCTCTTCCCCCACTGGAATTGCCAGGGTTGGTTTGCGTTTCCAGGGCGCCCTGTTGCCCAGCTTTGAGGTCGACCGCTCTAGCCATTAGGCCAAATCAATTTGTTTGCAAATGCATGTTTTTGGGTGTTCATTTTTTCAGAGAGCTGACTAGTGGCTTTATCGACCTCCTATGTGCCCATGGCAGCATGCAATAAAATATTGTTAGTTTTATTTCGTACCAAAAGCAGCCAACTGAGAATAGTAAGGCAAAACCTTTAGAAGGATCGGTCTGACTGACCATCTTGTTACTGTTTGAATTTGTTTTACTGATCAGGGACAAAAAAAACGTAATGGGCTCATAATCGAAAGAGTTTTGTTTTTGCATTGTGGGGTTTTGGTTTTACAGTCTCAGTTCAATACATATGAATGCATCAGTGATCTCTGCTTTAGTACTTAATTTTATATTGTGCTTTTTTTGTTAAATTGTTTATCTAATTTTGTTTATTTGACGGTCAGTGATTTATAATTCTTCTGTTTATGATACATGTTCTGTGTTTATTGATTTTGTTTAACAGCGATGTCCACTTTAGCCATTATTGAGCTCTACTTTAATTTTTGATTTTCTATCTTCTTATTCTTTTTTTTTCGTTTTACCGTTTCTTTTTCATCTTGATAAAATGTTTGGTCCTAACGGATGAAGCACATGGTGTACAGACTGTACTGTACAGTAACCTTTCAGTGAGATAATATAATTGTTGGGGGAGATGTGATAATGTTGCTCTACTAAGTGATTTCGATATGAACATCAGGCACGTCAATGCTGAGTGTCATGTCCAAAATTTACATAGTAGCAACTGATGAACATCTTGTACCGTACACTCGGCCTAATGTATTATAGTCTTCACTTAAAATTTGAGATAATGTACACTAAGGGCCAGGTGTAAGACCCTTCCAATTTGCGAGTCGCAAAGTGCGTTGTTTAGCGACTTGCAATTTGCGACTCACAAATTGTAATTTACAACAGTTTCTTAGAGAAACTGTTTGCGATTCCAAATAGGGTCGCAAATTGCCTGCCTCATTTCTACTCATGAGGCAGGTGCAATTTGCCACCACATTGGAAATGGCTAGCACTCCCAGGGATGGTGGCCTGCTGGGGTCAGCAGACCACCATGTCTGTGACTGCTTTTTTAACCCCTTCCCCGCTCATGACGGAACCGTTCCGTCATGAGCCACGGTTGAGCTGTGCTCATGACGGAACGGTTCCGTCATGACACGCCCGTTGGCGGCCGCTCCGCCTGCGCGGCGCTGTTTCCCCGCCTGTGCGGGGGGACAACGCAAATGGGCGGAGTGTGGCGGAATGTGGCAAATTGCACCTGCCTCATGAGTAGAAATGAGGCAGGCAATTTGCGACCCTATTTGGAATCGCAAACAGTTTCTCTAAGAAACTGTTGTAAATTACAATTTGTGAGTCGCAAATTGCAAGTCGCTAAACAACGCACTTTGCGACTCGCAAATTGGAAGGGTCTTACACCTGGCCCTTAGTGTACATTATCTCAAATTTTAAGTGAAGACTATAATACATTAGGCCGAGTGTACGGTACAAGATGTTCATCAGTTGCTACTATGTAAATTTTGGACATGACACTCAGCATTGACGTGCCTGATGTTCATATCGAAATCACTTAGTAGAGCAACATTATCACGGCTCCGTCATGAGCACAGGCCCACCGCGCTGCCCCCCCTGCCCCCCCCAGCGCTGCAGCGGAATGTCCGCAGCAGCGAAGGGGTTAAATAAAGCAGTTTTGTTTTTTTGCAGCCCGTTTTCTTAAAGGAAAATGGCATGCATTTAAAAAATAAAAATAAAACGTTACGGTTTCATTTTTTTAACATAGGCAGTGGTCCGTGGGCCCATTGCCTGCTCTTAAAAAATATTTTCGATGCCAGTCACAAAGGCGAAGGTGTCCCCTGGGGGCCCTCGTTTGAGAGTAGCTTATGATCCATTTTAAATGGGCCGGAATTGCGGCCGAAAACAATCTTACACTGAAGTGCGAGTCGCTATTAGGAAGGGACGCCCTTGGCACGCCCCCTTCCTAATAGCGAGTCGCAAACCTTATTTTGCGAGTCAGTAATAGGTTACCGACTCACAAAATAGGGTTTGTAAATAGGGCAGACCTATTTTGCAGTTGCAAACGGGCAGATTTACCATTTGCGAATGCAAAAAACGGTCGTACCTCTGGCCCTAAGTTCTTAATTAAAACGAGGCAGAAATGCTCATGATTCAGGAAGAGGCCTAGGCTAAGGGAAAATGAAAATTGAAACGAGCATGAGTTCTAAACAATTCTGAGACTTGAGAAGGTATGAAACGATGGAACTGAGAGCAAGCTGGCAGGCAAAAGCTCGGTTTTATATTGGCCATTGAAAATGCTGATTAACCCAAACGCTGTGGGCATCTATCTCAAATTCAAGATGTCCAGACTCCTCAAGTCAGCGCTCCCCCTTTGAGTATTCATTAGCCCTGCTCTGCCACCTTCCGTAATGTAGGATGGAACATGTATTTGGGGTCCCTGACAACAGTGTCCTTCCTCTTATACTTGTCCTCAAATTAGGATAGATGTGTGAGGTAATCCCTTTATATAATCCAGCTACTACAATCAATAAACACTCTAGCACAATTTTATTTGTAAATAACGTATTTAATTCATATTTGGTTAACAAAGTCTGTCTATAACGGTCTACTCAGAGCAGTTGGGTTCACCTTCCTTTGTCATTTCATTGACCTTCCAGTACAGAACATTAAAGTAATAAAAATGAAACAATTGAGAAATGTTGGGATAGATCGATGGCTGGAAAGTTACAGACCAAAATAGGATAAAACAAGTGCGTTGACTAGCCATACATTATAGGGAAATGTGAAAAATAGTTTACTCCTTTAGAGATAATCACAGTGAATTTGTCATGTTTAGGGTCCATCTATTTATGGTACATCATCAAATTCCTGATGGGCTTTGCATTTCTGAAATACAGACAGTGACCAGTTTTGAGGATGGGTGATCAATATTGGAGTACATACTCAAAGTAAGCATATGTTTTTTTAATCCATGCATGGAAGTCCACTATGAAAATTCCCACAAATTAAATTACATTAAGAGAAATATACTTAGCTTGAAGGAATACGAAAATAAAACGAGAATAAAAAGTAACAAGGGGATGTACATGCAGAATGCTTGATGACAAATTAAGTGCATGGGTTATTCTGCAATTTACTATTTCTTACTAACAAATTTTGTTCCCTTCTATATATCAGAATTAATTACACACATTACCAGGAATTATACGTTAGATATTAGTTTGAAATACAGTGTTCACTACTACTGAACAGTGAAAAAAGTATTTGAGTGTATAGAATTAAGGATATAGCTCTCACATACACGGCCCGTTTAGGAATACACATTTTAGACATCTAAATTATACAATATTGTGTTAGAATAACCAGGATCTCTGGTTGGCTGAGGTAGGTACTGTAGGCCAAACAGGGTCCCGCAAGCCCCAAAGTTAGGGAAAAGACAGATCGCCTCTAGAGATAGCCCCCGCTCCACCCCCTTGGTAGCTTGGCACGAGCAGCCAGGCTTATCTTCAAGGCCAATGTGTAAAGAATTTGCAACAATTACGCTCACAGCAATCCAATGATAACACCACAAATAGACTCCACAAGAGTTTCATAAAAAAACAAGTATATGTTTATAAAAAGATATACAATGCGACCACACAATACTAAACCAACATATGCGTCGGGGTAATGCCCCCCCCCCCCGGCCTATTGTTATTGAGCTAATCTAAACAATCCTACGTAATCCTAATGTTGTAGTATGCAGTTCATTATGCAAGACTCAGCTACTTCACAACATAAGAATGATGCAGATCGTAATATGGCTATCTGGCGATTTGTACTGTCACTGAAATGCGTAAAGCAACAACATGGTAGACTGCTATGCCCCCGTAATGCAATGTGTACGGTCCCTTTTCAGGTACTCTGTTAGGAAAAAGCAATGCAACGTTTAATACAGTTATCGGACAGTTCGTTATGCGACACTAATGCAATATGGAACACATATCCGGCAGTTCAGTAT
Source organism: Triturus cristatus (assembly GCF_964204655.1). Lineage (NCBI taxonomy): Eukaryota > Metazoa > Chordata > Amphibia > Caudata > Salamandridae > Triturus > Triturus cristatus. Next base: position 681,102,855 of record NC_140583.1, read on the forward strand.
GCAACACTAATGCAATGTGTAGTACGACAATCCGTCAGATCGTGATGCAGGACTAAGACAAGGCGAAACACATCTATAAGGCAGTTCGTTATGCAAACCTAGTGCAATGCGTAACACACCTATCAGGCAGTTCGTTAGGCAAACTAATGCAATGGGTAATACGACAAAACAGGCAGTCCGTTGTGCAGAAATAGAGCAATGCGATATACAATCATCAGATACTCCATGTATGCAGAAGTAATGCAATACTTAAGTTACTCCGTCTCCGTTCACGGTGCCTCCGGCAGTCTCTCCGCCACTTGTGCTGGCTTGCGGTTAGTCTCCTGACACAGTTGCCCACCCCACACTGGTAAGATGGAACACAGTAAATGCAGCTTTGCACTCAGGCCCCGGTGCTGCCACTCCCTTGGCACACGGGCCTCAATCCGAGACAAAGCAGAAGCTCGCACTGCAGGACAGAGAGAGAGAGGCAGAGTGTGTCTCCCGCAGAGCCCGTGCCCCAGGAGTCGACACTCGTTACCTGGGGGGCGCGAACCCACTCTCCTCTCCTCGTCCAGCGACTTGGGCCTCCGATGCAATTTGTCAGAATTTCTGGGCAATGAGAAGATCCCAGGCAGCACACTACACCCGCATTCAGAGTCAATGAGACTCACAGGAACTCTGGGTACACAATAACCAGACAACTGCTCACGAGGGTCTCAGGCTGTACACAGCACTCGCACGCAGTGTCGCGGAGACACACTTGTTCTTCCGGTGCCCACGATCACAGGGCACAACTGGCACAGGTTTCAGCCAGTAGAAAGTACACGCACACAGCATCACTGAGACACACTTTATCTTCTGGTGCCCCCGATCATATGGCACCTCCAGCGAGGGTCTCAGGCTGCAAACAGCACACATACACAGCGTCGCTGAGGCACACTTGCTCTTTTGGTCTACAAGATCACGGGCCAATCCACACGAAAATCTCAGGCTGCCCCCAAGCACACACACACACTGCGTCGCTGAGACTTACTTAGCTCCCCGGTACACACGTTCACAGGACAATCCTCTCGAAGGACTCAGGCTAGACAGAGCACACGCACACCGCGTCTCTGAGTCTTGTTTGGAACTCCAGGTGCCCAAGATCACAGGGCACAACTTGCGAAGGTCTCAGGCTAGACAGAGCACACGCACCCACCGCGTATCTGAGAGTCTTCTCTGGAAACTTTTGTGTCCCTGTGTTTCCAAACAGGGAGCCAGCTCACCTCGGGCCCTTGGGGATAGTTACTTCAGGACACAGCACACAGATTCCTTCAAGAAGGGGGACACAGCAAAGTCCCTACAGCCTTTCCTTAGTTGAAACAGCAAACTGCAGGCCAGTCCCAGATCACACAGCAAGAGCAGTCCTATCCGTCAGTCTCTTCAGTTGCTTCTTCCTTGGCAAAGGTTCCTCGTGATCCACAAAGTAGCTCTAGTCTTGTTCACACTTGATCAAGCCATTCTTCAAGGTTCAGAGGCTTCAGCTCGCATAGTTATACCCCTCAATGTCTTTGAAGTCTTTGTGTTACGGGGACACTGACCCCTGCTCAAACCAGTTCTGGGTGCCTCCCTGCCAGTTACACCTTCTTCCTTTGATTAGTGGGGGTCTGGATTCTCAATCACTCAGCAGGAGATGGGACAATTGTTTATAGCACCAGCCCAGGCCACTTCACCTCTAGGCCTACTCCTCCCCTACACACTCCAGATGCAGGTCAGCCTCTGCTGTCTCTCCTCCTAACCTGGGTCAAGACATTTCCCAGATCGTATCGCTTTCAAATCCAGCCAGTCAGTCCACAACCAGGCAGAGACACACAAAAACCCAGCCACGTCTGAAAGAGTGGCTTACAAACACATAATGCAAAAACCATCTTTATAAAAAGATGTGTTATTGCAGGGTGAGTTCAGGCATACTAAACTCCCAGCCACGTCTGAAAGAGTGGCTTACAAACACATAATGCAAAAACCATCTTTATAAAAAGATGTGTTATTGCAGGGTGAGTTCAGGCATACTAAACTTCACCTTTCCATCTTAAGCCTTTGGGAAGATAGGCTGGAAAACATATTACACAGCCTTTCAATTCTATTCTAATGGGCAAGATGGCCTTTCAGCAGTGAAACCGAAATGGAGATTGTTTCACTGCCAGGACATGGTACACACCTTGGTACATGTCCCACCTTTGACATGCACTGCACCCTGTCCAGGGGAGTAACCTAGACCTACTATAGGGGTGTCTTTGGTGCACAGAAAGGAAAGGGTAAGGTCTGGCAAGTGAGTGCACTTGACAGAACAACATGGCAGTTTCACAAACTGCGCGCAGGCCCTGCAATGGCAGGCCTGAGTTCCCTTTGTAAGGGTACTTGTGTGGGTGGCACAAATAGTGCTACAGGCCCACTAGAAGCATTTGCATTACCAGCCCTGGCACACCTAGTGCACTGTACTAGGGACTTTACTAGTAAGGCAAACATACCAATCATGGACAACCAATCATCTTTACTTTATACAGAGAACATATGCACTTTAGCACTGATCAGCAGTAGCAAAGTGCCCAGAGTCCTAAAACCAACAAAAACAGGTCAGAAACAATACAGGAGGAAGGCAAAAAGTTTAGGAATGACCCTGCAAAAAGGGCCAAGTCCCACAGAATGTTTTTCTCATTCGTAATATTGTATTTTTTCCACAGTCTTTTGGGTTTGATTCTATTGGAGTCAGGGTACCTTTGGGTTGCTTCCAACGGTTTTGACTGAGACTGTTAAGCAGCCACAGAGAGTACTACAAATCTCCTGAGATGAGAAACATTTGGCAGTGTGGGCACTGATTGATGTTGAATTTCCAGAGCTAAGTTTTGTGATGGTATGAATTAAAAGTTTATTAATTAAGGGTTAAATGTGTAATGCAAAGTTATTGATTGATTGATTGATTGATTGTAATGCATGCCACAGATATGGCATGTGTTTTTAATGTAAATGTGATTCTTTCAAATGGCTGTTTAAGTTTTATTTATTCAGACAATAAAAATAGGTATGAGTGGCATATTTTGTATTTGCATAATCAATGACAAATTTAAAGAAATTCAGTTTACGTTTGTACAAAGTTACCACCTTACCCCAGCTGTATCACTGAAGTTGAACACTGATTGTGAAACGGTAAACACTTAAAAAATGGAGAGCGCATTCAACATATTCAATTAATCTGGAAAATCACTGCACAGGTGTTTCGCATTTGGTCACGCAGGATAGACAGATTCTCACTCTAAAAAGATGCAAATTCTGTATTATCTCGTCAAACTGTAAAAAACAGGAGATTGGTACTTTTGGCACGGGCAACAATATTAGAGGACTAGAAGGGATGCATTGCCAAACATCCCGGCTCTCTCCACAGTAGAAAATCAAGGAGGGACAGACACACAGATTTTATCCCTCAGGAAAACACATAGAGAAGATTTGTTGCTAAGATCTTATTGCAAACACAGGACATAATGTAAGAAAATAACTTGGGCGTGTAGAAGTTTACTTGCAACAAATTACTATGGTGTGATCTGCCTCTCCTGTAAAGTTTTCTGCATCAACTCTTTTCTTAATCCCAAAAATATTCAGTTGGTTTGAGTCAAACAAATTCCAGTCATTACTGAGCATCAAATATTTACACACTTGCAAACAAAAATCAGAAAAAAAATTCAACTTAACTGGCAAGTATCAAACAAAGGCATTAGCGAGATAAGGCTACTAACCAGTGTTTGTTGCAAGAATTACGCTTGCACGCGTCAGAATGTTGATCATGGCAGATTCCTCCCTTTCCCGGAGTTCTTTCCTCAGTGTCTTGATCTCAGTTCGTAGATGACTCCTCTCGCCTTTGTCCCGTGTCTTTTTAGCCTGGAGCTGCAATGGAAAGCAGTGGTTTCACAATTCATACATGATGGATTTTGGAACGTTCCGACAAGGTGAACTGGAATGCAGTAGGCCGGTAAATGTGAATGAACAACTCTTCTTACATACCAAATGTTTCCATCTGATTGATTTGTGCAGTTTATGGTAAAGTAGATTACAAGAACTAATGCAACCAAGAGCAATGTTTCAATGATGGTCTGTAGCAGAAATAGACAGCTGCAGATTTCCTATTCTGCTTAGCACATTTCAGTCATTAACTGTGTGAAGAATATCCTACATGATCCAGTTGTTAAAACGAATGTAAACGCAGCAAGCAACATTTAAAAAGAAAAGGCTACTGTGAAGTATTTAAGAAAAAGATGCTATGTTCTCCATGCACATATTTTATTGGTGAATAATCAAATCCATCAGTGCCATCAACAGAAGGGAAAACAAAAGGTGCACAGGTTCCTGTAACACTCTTGACCGGAACGTAGTTTACAGCATGCCAAAAGGATATACATATATATATATAGATATACATATCTATATATATATATATATATATATATAAATAATCTACTGGCGGTCGCCAGTAGATAGTTATAGTTAGGACCGTGTTTCCATAGGAAATCTCAAAATTCTATTTTGAATAACTTTGGCGCCGGTTGACGAATCTTCGCAAAATTTTCAAAACTAATGGGGCGCTCCGCTCAGCTCCTACCCTGAAAGTCTCGGGGAGATTCGTCAAGCGGGGGCCGAGAAAAAAGGGGGGGTCCCAAAACGCGTTTTCCCCATGCATTTTCCCATAGGACCTTTAGTCGAAGGTACAGCCTGAATGGCTGAACAGACTTACTTGAAATTTGCCAGAGAGGTAGTCCTCAGGTCAGGGATGTGCCTTTTGCATATATGGAGTCAATCTGTTCAGTAGATCCTGAGAAAATTGCAGTTAAAAGCACATACATATCTATAGCCGCGCACCCTAACGTGCGCGAGCGTAATTCTGATTGGTTGTTACATGTCAGTCAACGTTCGAATCGGTCGAAATCAGGAAGTGTCGGCCGCCATTTTGTTTGTTTTCAGTGCGAGAGTGGAAAAGGAAGGTGGCGAACATGAAAAGGGGGCAGGGTAGAGAGTTCCTGACCCCCTAGCCTTTGTCAGGGGGTCCCTGAAGGACCCCGAAGGCAGAAAAAAACATTTAATTTTTTTTTTTTTTTAAATCACAGGGGTGCGCGCACCGTGCGCGCACGGTGAAAAACCATAAAAAAAATATATATTTTTAATACGTAGTTTATTGAAAAATAAATATATAAAAAAAATAATAATACATACATAACTCAGCATTTAAAAAACGTACAAATTCACTGAAAAAACCATAGGTTTCACACACGTTATAGTTAGGAATTAGCATTTACAAAACCTTGCAAATTCATTTAAAAAACCATAGGTTTCACACATGTTATAGTTGGGTGGATATTTCACTCGTAAAAAACCAATGAAATTCCCTCGTTATAGTTAGCTCAGATAACTATAACTCGCGCGACCGCCACTCTATCACAAGGATGATGTCATTAGTGATGTCAAGAGTGATGCCACTGACCATGTCATGAGTGATGTAATATGTGACGTCATGAGCTGAGGATTGCGGGCGCGCGAGTTATAGTTATCTGAACTAACTATAACGAGGGAATTTCATTGGTTTTTAACGAGTGAAATATCCACCCAACTTAAGTTAATATATATATATATATATTCACTGAAAAAACCATAGGTTTCAGGGGCGTTATAGTTAGCTGGATATTTCCCTTGTACAAAACCCTAGAAATTCCCCTGTTATAGTTAGTTCAGCTAACTATAACTCGCGCCCCCGCAATGCACTGCTGATGACATCACATGTTAGCTGAACTAACTATAACAGGGGAATTTCTAGGGTTTTGTACGAGGGAAATGTCCAGATAACTATAACGCCCCTGAAACCTATGGTTTTTTCAGTGAATATATATATATACACACACACATATATATATATATATATATATATATATATATACACACACACATACACACAACTCTGCTTTCACCAAATCTTACGAGGGTCAAAATGGACACGGACCACAATTTTTCAGGCTGAATTGTTTATTCCAGACTGTCCGCCATAATGCGTTTTGGCCGCCCACAGCCTTGATCACATGACTAAACTAATTCAAGATCCACAATTTAAAGTAACACATGCATAAACATTCATGGATACAGACAGCATACTTGCGCTGCTGAAATGCCAATGGATACACAATGGTTGTATGGCTATATAAAATATATTCATATATATATCTCGGCTATCACGGGTTTTTGCAGCAAATAAATACATAAATGTACAAGTTCATATTGCAGTCAATTCAATTTGAATGGAAGTGATGGTTAAGTACCTTGTAAACCTGTTCTGTCTGCAGTATTCCAATGAAAATGCCCAAGTTATAAAGTGCCAAAGTGTCTTCACCCACGTAATCAATAAGATTAAAATAAGTGCCTAAGTGCAATGTGATTTTTAACCTTGTTTGAGCAACAGAAGAAAATACTCTAAAACTCCAAATATATATTCTCTTAACAGGTTCTCACCTGTTAATAGTATAATAGTATAAATACATCAATAATATTTCATCAAGGGATAATACAATTTCTAGATTTAATATCTATCACTATCACAAATATTGATAAAAGTCATTAATAATAAAAACTGTTGGATATTAAGATTTTATGTGCAGCCTAATTCATTTCCAATCATCAATTAAAGTTATAAGCAGGTATATAGATATTCGCTGGTGTTCAGACCCCTCGGAGTTTTGGTATCCAATTCTAAAATGAAGCGTGCTTCTCAATTGCCTCCTCTTTTGTGGTTATGGACAGCATCTCCTAAAAAAATATTTAAGAGCGTTCAGATTGTTATCATGGGTTTCTTTAAAACGACGTGCTATAGGGTAAGTGGAGTCCCAGTTTGTGATGGCCCTAATATGTTGTAGTGTGCGTTTATGGGCTTGTAATTTAGTACTCCCAACATATTGAAGTCCACACATACATTCCAGTACATAAACCACATGATCCATTTTGCAAGTTAGGTGTTTGTATTTGCTCTATCACAGAATGGGATTAAATATGAGGTTTTATTTGCACCAAATTTGAAAAGCCTTACAGGTTGTGCACTTGTTGAAACCCTTTCTAGCAGATAACCAAGTCCCTACTTCTTCTGTTCCAAGACTACTCTTCACCAACGCATTACTCATAGATGCCTATATGTAATAAAGGTGCTTAGGGTAAAAGGTGTCCTATAATGGGGTCATCCAAAATTATTGGCCAATTACGTTTAAGGATGCCCCTCAGCTGTTTTTCCTGTTTGCTGTACGTTAGAATCAATCTGATAGGCTCTGTTCCCTGATTTGCCTGTATGTCTGGGTCTTCAATCTGGCCACTTATTTTACCAAATAATAGCAAAATCTAAAATGCACAATAGATCTGATCTACTTCAACTGTTTTAATGGAATAACCCCTAGCTAGAAATCTCTCTTTGCTCTCATTTTGTTTCACAGCCAAGTCTCATTCATCGCTGCATATTCGCCTCAGTCTTAACATTTCCCCCTGGGGTATGCTTTCTATTAAATGTGTAGGGTGGGAAAAGAAACTGACTGTATCTGGGCTCACTATAGCTGTGAAATTGAGATTGAGGTCATTCTCATTAATCCTGGAAACAAACTCCAAAGCACTCACCTCTGTTCCACGTCATACAACAAATAAATCAACAATATATCTTAGCCATGTTACTACATGTTCCTTCAACGCATGGCTAAATTTCCCCCCCAAGGACCAGCTCCTCCCACCAGCCCATGTGTAGAAAAGCATAGCTGGGAGAGACGCTGGCCCCCAAGGCTACCCCCATAGCTGTTGGTAAATCAGATTCTGGAACATGAATACATTGTTCTCCAAACAAAAAAAGTCATGCTTATCAGCATCCTACTATGCTGAGCAAGTCCAAAAGGTCTGTTACTGAGAAAGTGTTCCAATGCACGAATGTCCTCTTTGTGTCTGATGCTAGTGTATAGCGATGTGTGATCCAGTGACATCAGAACACACCCATTGTGCCACTATGTCTTGTATCTTCCGCAGAAAGTCACTAGTGTCATGACTATAGGACGGGAGGCTTTTAACATAGTCCTTTAAAAAATAGTCCATATATCGGGATCTGTTTTCCAATAGGCCATCACATGCAGTTATTATTGGCTTGCCTGGAGGTCTCCATATATTTTCGTGGACTTTAGGTATAAAATAAATTACTGGCATAACTGGATGTTCCTTTTTCAAATATTTGTACTCTTCCAAACTCAACAAGCCAGCACTTTTCCAGGCCAACAGTCTTATATAGAATTCATTGTATGTAAATCTAGCTGCTTGTGTGGAACTTCTTTTGTAACAATCAATATCACTTAGCTGGGATAGTGCCTCCTTCATGTATTCTTTTCGAGGCCAGAGGACAATATTCCCACCTTTGTCCGAGTTCCTAATTACGACTTCCTTGTAATTTTGTAGTTTGGAAATCAATTGGCGATATCTCCACTCTTGGCTCGTAAATGTTGGTTTAGCTTTCTGGAGACTGAAGTTTAATTTCTTTATTTGGGTCACTTCCCGTTCGTTGTAGATGCCTAAAGAATCGATGGGCATGATTGGATTAAAGGTAGATTTGATCTTAAAAAGGTGTGTATGGTCTAGAAAATGTTTTTGGAAGTTGACTGTTTTATTTCCTCATTAGTACAGTCTTGACTTATACTCTCCCTTCGCAGATCTTGGAGGTCTTTGAGTAGCAGTAAGTCCCCAATTGTTAAGTTCATTATGCTTAAGGATTTGTACCCTTCCTGCCCAATCTTTATGTTGTGGTTGGTTTTTTGTAGCAGATGGTATTTGCTCAACTTCAGTTTGAGTATGAATTTAAAAACGTCAGTTCTCGTTTGTGCATAGTTGAAGCTGCTTTCTGGGAAAAATGACAGTCCCAATACTAGAAGTTGTAACTCAGCTTCATTCAAGTCGACATGCGCCAAATTAATTATCGTTTTTGTATCTAGTTGGTTCTGAGTTAATAGCGTCTGCAACGCACACTAGTTGTTCTCTTGCTTTTTACATTTTCGGCTGGATTTTCTCCTTTCCCATCGTCTTTTATTATGCCTCTGCCAGTTTTTCTGCTTCTCAGCCGTAGGGTTTCTCTTCTGTCCTGTCGTAAAAAATCAAGTTCCTCTGCTAAGGATAATTTATGTTTAATTTGGCCGACTCTTTTTTGGTTTGTTTCCGGCTCCGATTCGCTTCCCAATGCGGAGCTCAAGTCTGATGCGGATGTTGTAGCCATTGGACCCTTGTTGTGCATATATCCCAATGCTTTGTCATTTCTGCCGCTAGATTTGGAGTTTCTCAAAGAGTCATATTTACGTGAGAAGGTAAATATTTCTCTAGTCTCGTAGGCGGCTTTGCCCCGTTGGAATTTATATGTTTTCCTGTCATTGATTTTATACTCTTCTTTTCACAATCTGCCCATCATCTCACAATTTGGACAGAGTTCGAGTGGCCCCCAATTTTTCACCTTCATCATTAAGTACATCGATCTGTTTCTGGAGCTCCTTGCGGTCAGTTTCGGCATATTTTACCAAAGTTTGAACCAACCTACTTAATTCCAAATTACATTTTTCCCGTTATGCCATCATTTGGGGGTTCGGGTTCTCATAGCTAGGGGCTATCATAATTCTCAATCCCCTCGGGATCCTGCCCACATCAAGATGACGTTGGAGGGACTTGTGCTTCCACCATTTTGATTGTTCCTGTTTCATCAGTTTTTCTAATTTGTGAAATATCTCTTAATGGGATTATCCCATGTTACTCCACTAGATGATTGTGCTTCCTGCATCGGGGAGTTATTAAACATTTCCTCCGCTGCTGCCTCTCGATCGCACAGTGTGTCAGCGGACATTGTCCCTTTATTTCTTTGTACTTTACCAGCAAGCGTGAGAATTAGTTAAATCTGATATCCCGGCTGTCACACACCTCTAAACGTGACATTACTGCATATACTTTTGTCATACCTCTGTTATGGGATTCGTCGGCGTTCTCAACGTATTCAGGTCGGTCGACTCGAGTTCCGTTGTGCACCGCAGAGGACGAGGTCTGCTTTCCGTCAGGGGGCCACTGCGATTTCCTTTATTGAAAACACTACTGCTTCCGATTCACCGCCGCGAGCAGTTAGTCGGATATTGACTTTCTTTCGTAGGGCCAGCAATAGAGAGGGGGTCTGTGTATAACCGAGGAAGTCCTCCCAGTTTATAATATCCAAAACTCTGCTTTCACCAAGTCCTACGAGTGACAAAATGGACACGGAGCACAATGTTTCGTACTGAAGTGTTTATTTTGGACTGTCCGCCATAACGCGTTTCGGCCGCCCACGGCCTTGATCACGTGACAACTCTGTAATTCAAGATCCACAATTTAAAGTGACGTGTGCATAAACATTCATGGATACAGACAACAGACTTACGCCAGTGAAATGCCAATGAATACACAATGCTTGTATGGATATATAAAATATATTCATATATATATCTTGGCTATCACAGGTTTTTGAAGCAAATAAATACATAAATGTACAGGTTCATACTGCAGTTAATTCAATTTGAATAGAAGTCGTGTATATATACACACACACACACACACATTTGAAACCACACATAACATAAGAGAAATTATAGCAAATGAAATAAAGTGACAGACATTGTAAGGGCATGCACCTACAAGTGTCAATAAACAAGGTTTCATCTGTGACCTAGCTGTCCTAGATATTAGGCATCATAACGTAGTGTGGGTGGGCGGTCCCTGTAGTCACCCACTGGGGAGACAATAGAGAAATGACCTTTATTCTCCTCCTCTTACACACAACCCCTGTATATGGGACAGAATGTTAAAGACTATTGGCAGATGAGCATAACTACACAACCTACTCCCACACTAAGGGTAGAGATCAATTCTATGGTGGAAGAAGCATAGTGGGAAGGGTGGATCAGTAGACAAGAAGTGAATTTCTTACGAACACCAATTCAGTGACCCATATATTTCTACACCCTCCCTAAAATTCATAAAAAACGACACAGGCTTATGAAAGCAATCTACACATATATCAATCCAGTAAAGTTAGTTACTTTCGAAAAAGTAGTGTACAAGAGAGTAGAACAACTGGAGGTCAATGCACTCAGGAACTTCCAAAATCTAAGCAACTCAGAGAGAGCAGCCCTCACTGAACGACAAAGTGACACAAACATCACTATAAAACCTGGGGACAAAGGCGGGGGGGCCCTGTCTTACAGAAAGCTCCTGCATATAGGACAGAATGTCAAAGACTATTGGCAGATGGTAATTTTGACACATACCGTACTTGCACACTGAGGGACAAGATCAATTCCATGGTGGAAGAAGCAGAGTGCGAAGGGTGGATCAGTAGACAAGCAGAGGATTTCTTATGGAACAACAATCCAATAACCCCATATTTCTACACCCTCCCTAAAATTCATAAAAATTGCAACCCCGAACCAGGTAGACCTACTGTGTCAGGCATAGGCTCCCTCCGAGAACCCTTGTCATAGTTTTGGGATTACTTTCTCAAACCCTCATTTCAAAACACTGAAAGCTATATCGGTGACATAAAATAAATATTAGTTCATACAGAGGACTTTGAACTTGATGACCAACAGGACATATTAATGAGCCTAGACTTAGATAGCCTGTATACTAGCCTTCCCCAAGAAGATACATTAGAGGTCACAAAATAAACATTGGAGTGTGTGGATGGACACATTCACCTATCATACACTTCTTTATGGAATGCGCTAGGCTGGCCTTGACAAGAAACATCTTTGAGTTTGAAGGAACCCTATAGAAATGCTGTTGTCTCTGATCTTCCTTCATCTGTACATACTCTGTTCAAAGTTGTGCTTCACTCTACCACTCATTTAATGTCTTTTTCTCAAGGGGGTGATTGCACTGCATCTATTTTAATGGAACGTCATACCTTCCCATACACTTTGTGGTTCACTCTA